>NW_026938751.1:0-84997 GCF_032062105.1 Saccostrea cuccullata
CAGTTATACAAGACAACGTGCAAGGAACGTCACAAGTTCTTAAAAAGACAACATATTTGTAGATTATCTTTCTACATTACGGAAAAATCACTGCCTCTTCATACCCAAATTAAAAACATTTAAAGCTTTCAAAACGACCAAAAATAAATATTGAATATTTTTCTTATCGTCAACAACACAATTTACACACCAGATTTTCTCTTTAGTCACTGTGTCAATTCAGTACGAGTATTTAGATAGTTAACTCTAAAGTAACCCTTTCCTCACAGAACCCATCATTTCGTTTTTTTACACAAAAAGGATTTCATAGAATGCTTTATGAAAAGAGAATTAGGTCGTCTGTTGGGTAAACTATTATTTTTTTTTTCTATTTCATTTTCTAAACTTTTTATTTTTAAAGTTTTCTACAAAGACAAATTATATGTAAATTTTAAAAAGTGCACTTAATCTCAGAATTGAAAGTGGATGATCCAATAAAAATGTATCTAGATAGGACGTACAGCAAACCGACGATTCTATAGAAATAAAAGAATTTGTAGAATGTATGACATGAATTTCTAGTGGAAGATGTGATCCACTCATTGAATAAGTCCATTTAATAAACGTGATAGACATGAATTTTTCTTAAAATATACTGCTAATAATATTTTTTTTAATAGATAACACAGAGGGGGAAACTCTATAGATTATGTCTAAAGAGAATGATGTATTGTTTGTCAAGGTATGTAATTTTTAAACAATATTTTTTTAAAACAAGAAATAGTGCATTATATAATGTTAAAAGAACCAAATGAATGTAAAAAGAGAAATAATGTCAGTCCTTTTATACAAAATATACATGATATAAATCTTTCTTTGTGCGTTAAATTTATCAGCTACATCCAAATGTATATTTATTACAGATAATCCCTTTCTACTATAATCATCTTAACCTCTAACTTAGTTTCTTCTGCTTTTTATTATTTTTCTTTGATGTCGACATGTTTACTCCCATCAATTATGATTTTCTTGATATATGGCCCCCAAATTGGTTTCAATAAATATTTATCTATAATACAAGAATAACAACTCTTATTTCTCATAATGAGTATCATAATTCGAAAAATAATGCAATAAGTTTGAATTTGAGAATGTCTTCAATTCATTGTGGACTACAACACTAACAATTAATTAATACAGACTTGAAGAAAGAGAATCGTAAGTCCAACCGAATTTTATATTTTGAATTAATTTTTAGAAAAATGTTCGATAATTTTATCAATTAACTTTATTCTGTATTAAAAAAAAATGAAAAAAAAGTTCGAAATGGTCTCTTACTACTAACTCTTCGCGGACTTTACTGCAGGTATTTGCAACTTATTTCAAAAAACATTCCTTACAAAGTTATGAACAAAATATGTAATATTGTAGATAATAGAAAGGAATCAAAAATATTTTTTTGAAAACAAATACATGTAAATTTAAATTGAAGATTATTTTAATGGTAAAGATTTGAAGGACAGAGGATGCTTCAACAAAAATCTTCCATGTGTATAAGAGAGAAAGGTAAGTTTGTATTGTATGTAAGACAGTCTTATCGTACAGTTTGCTAATGAGGCGAGTCCCACGTGGATTGTAAAGAAAAGTAGGGTTGTGTATTGTTTATTGTAGGAGAGAGAGAGAGAGAGAGAGAGAGAGAGAGAGAGAGAGAGAGAGAGAGAGAGAGAGCTTTTTCCTTCTACTGTAAAAAATAATAAATATATCTGACAAAACTAATAAATGCTGTCAGTCTTTCGATTTTCCATTGAAACAAAAAAATATAGGAGCTGCTCAACCAAGTATATGTAAAAAGTCACTAAAAACATCAGAGTCAGATGGGATCAGATGCCACAGAGGTGTAGGTACCCCCATTCGATCCGCCACATGCTCCCTGTCATGTTCGAGTTAACGGAACAAACGGTAGACATTCAGTGTAAAAATAATGGCATAACAATTTATATGAAAAATGTCAACATTCGTCTTATAATGATTGAAATGTATTTACTGGGAAGGTCATTGTATCGACCACAGAATTTACGAAATATTTACTTTAAATTCTATCTTTGGTAATCAACTTATTTGTCAGAAGCTTGCCTCGTTCCAGAAATTGTTCCTACATGTATTGAAGTCATGTTCATGCGTGTTGAATCAACCGGGTGACCTAAACTTCATGTGAAGGTGATCTAATGATATGTTGCAACATAAAAAGGAAAGTTGACAACAGAAGAAGTTGAAGTCATCACTTTTATCCTATAGTTTTGTTGTTATCTTTTGCCATTAGCATATTTTTCTTTGAAAAATATGAATCAGATATGCCAGACTCTTTTATTTTGAATTCGAAGGGAAATGTCGAATCGACGTATGAATGAAAATGGATTTTGCTTATAGATGTCGTCGATGTTTATCTCAATGCTGAATTGAAGGCCATATATTTCTTTTCATGTAGAGGTATTTGAACGAATTCTGCTTCATATTGTTGGAGGATTTGATCTCCAAAACCAAAAATATATTGTTAATCAGAAACTCAAGCATCTTATACTTTTTACTATCAATATGAAATACATGTATATGGAGATAACGAACGGTATTCAAGCTATAAAATGTCCATTCAGGAGCAGAACACACACGGACATTTAAATCACCAGAAGTTGAATCAGGTGTCATCGAGGAGTGAGCATTCCTTGCCGACAGGTTACGTCGCCATGCGTTCCTTTTCATCAAGGGGAAATAACGAGAAATTTGTGCCATTTAACAACTGTAATAAACTTACAATACCGCGGGAAGAAATGGTACTTTTTCAATAAAGCTTACAAAAGTTTTTTATTCATCAGAAGTAAATTTAGGAAATAAATCTAGGAGCAGTATTAGATCAGCATTTTACAACTGTACAGTGTTGATGGAGAAAGATTTATGATTAAAATGGTGTTTGATTGAAAGAAAAATATCAAACAGACATGGTAATATAGGGTGCAATGAAACACATGCGATAACGAAGAATATACAAGATCAAAAGTCCATAAAAAATACAAAACAGGAGCAGAGCAAACACAGACCTCCAAGACATCAGAAGTGGAATCAGGAGCCATGGAAGAGGGAGCATCCCCTGACGACCCGTTACACCCGCCGTGTGCTCCTTGTCATGATTGGAAAATATTGGAAAAATCCGTCGTCAATTCAGTGTATAAATTATGGACTAACAATTAGTATGAAAAACGTCGGTCACCATATGACTTAATCATAAGTTGTATTTACTGACAAGGTCATTGTATTGACCATAGAACTTACAAATGATGACTTTAAACGGGACTGCTGATATTCTTGTTTCATCAACTTCGTTTTAGAAATTGTTCAAATTAAGCATGCTCTTGCGTATCGAATCAACTGAGATACATAAAACTCTGTATGCAGGTGATGAAGGTATATTGCTGCATAAGTAAGGAAAGTGCAATACATCATCTTGTATTGATATTAGATACAAGCAAAACAAAATAAATGTTATACATAATTTAATTTGCTGATTGAAGTACAAAAATATGTTAGATATATTTACAAATGAGATATGACTTGTAGCTGAAAAATAATGAAAAAATTAAAATGATTACTTTTTGCATATCTCTGTCTTATCAAATTTCAAAATTGCACAGACAAATCTTATAAAGTAGTAATTTTATTTGCATTCCAAGTGGAAAAATAAAGAAAAGGAATCATAATGGCATCATCACATATTTAGAAAAAAAAAAAGAAAAAGAAAAAAAAGACGAAAGTTTTGCCCTAAATATTAAAAAAAAAAGACGATCGAATTGGTTTTCAATAATTATATAATTCAAATATATTAATTGGTTATATGATATAATATAAGAGTTTTAAACTTAATTAAATGTATTTTTGTTCAACGAATCAATTTAAATTCATTTTGTGCTTTTTATTAAACATATAATACCAATCAAATAGAATGCGAAAAGGGAAGGAAAATATAATTACCAACGACGATATAATAAATGATAGAATGAAACGAAAAGAGCTGCAAAGAACAATGCGCACTGACTGGCAGAAATAACAAGGAAAGTTAACTATTCACTGTAGGAAAGCGGCTGACCGTAGTATATATTACGGTCATCAAAACATGTCGGCCGATGTCACCGGTTAGAATTTTTCAGTCAAGATTTTAAACATTTGCCAGACTATCTGTGTTAATTCTTGCCTTTAAATGTACACTAATGAAAACTTGCTATTGGTTATTATAACTTACTTGAATTTAAAGAAATAAAGCTGTAGTACAACCTCAAAGTTTTTGACTATGATGACCGTAATAACCACACAGATGACGACCGTAATATAATCATAGAGATGACCGTAGTATATGTACAAAATCAATTGAGACGAAAATATCTTATTCAATATCAGTACTAGATGTTCAATACAGATTACATTATACAAGATCTTATACTATTCAGATTGGAGGTCATAAAAAAGAACTGTAAAGTTTTAAATATGATTGATTTAATACTTATTGATAAGAGAAGCCACGGTTGATTTAGAATGTTTAAACAAAGTATTTATGAAAAAATCTTGAAAAAAAAGTAACAATTGCAATTTACCTTATTTTATTTTTTTCTGTATTTTTATAAACATAATTTATATCAAAATAATTATTTATTATTGCGACTATCTAGTTTATTTTGCATTCTTCAGGAATACTATTAATGTTGCGACCATCACTACTTTGTAAGTCCTAGTCCTACTCTGAAAAAAAAGACAAACCTCGCCCTTCAAACAGGTTTGCAACCGTTACCAAATGATAGCAACTCATCATTATATTTCATGTTATAAACCGTCCTTTGTTTATAAAACTGGCGGATATCAAGCAACAAGTGGAGTGCATTATTGCCATGTTTTGATGTTTTTCATTAATGCACAAAAGTCTTCCAAACGACCAATTTCTTCCATTTTCCTGATAACATCAGAAAGAACCCCGTAAATTTCACTGCTTTCTGTGTCCAATCTCACATTGCTGCTGCGTCGGAAGCAATTTGAAAGTGGGGGTGGGGGGCTGAATGTAATTAATTTTTTTTTACCATCAAAAAAAAAACCCTGACAAGCAAAAAAAAAAAAAAAAAAGATGACCATTTCCCAAAAGGCGAAAAACCTATTTCGTGGGGAGGGGGAGGTCGAACTTTTGTACCTAATTTTTTTTCCAATCAACAAAACTTATCCCATCTTTAACCTATATGGGTTACCCATCTTTAACCTATACGGCGAGGTGTCTGTGGAAAGTGGGGGGGGGGGGGGCTAAACGAGGTTCAATGTCTATACTAAGTATATATTTGGAAAAAAAGTAGGGGGGGCTAAGCCTTTAAGTTCAGATAAGTATATAGGAAACTGAATAGATTTATCTATAGTTTTACCAGTTTCCAAATTACGTTTGCTGAATTTTTTCGTACAACATAAAGAAAATGTGCTTAAATGGGTTTTGATACTGTTTGTTAATTTTTAAAAGTAATACCATATACAATCACAAGTACAACTAGAGAGTCTACTATTGCTAGCAATAGCGTATGTCGCCCCGAACTGTTCCTCTATTTCCATGGCAACTATTGATAATTTTGGACAAGAATATCATTTTTTGTATCACAAAAACAATTCCTATCAGCTAAGCTTGGACAACCATCAATTCGTATCAGTCCTTTCAGTACTTTGATTTAAAGGTCAAAGTTAAAGAATTTTCACCTTCCTCTAGTTTCCATGGCAATAATCGATTATTTGAGAATTTTGAATGCGAATCGCACAACTACAATTACTAATCACTAAAATGAAAAAGTTTCATGACGAATGTTCAAGGGACCACAGAGAACACTTGCAGACAAAATTCGTCGCTTTTTGTAGATTTCCAAGGCAATGGAAGCCATTTTGAAACTGAATGACCACCTGGCACAACTACAACCAGTGATCGTCCTATGAGAAAAGTTACAGGAAGATTGTCCCAGCCATGTTCGAGAAACAGCCCGGACAACAAAAACATGCGTACTATCGCAAGATGTCGTCCCCGACTTCGTTCGGGACGACACAATTAAGCACCAATATAAAATTGAGTGAAACTGGTGCAATGATGGTAAAGATATTAACATTCCAAGGACTTCTTTCTCAATGGTCATTTTGCCAATGTTTTGTGGTTTTTAGTGGGACCAGTTTTTTAAATTTGATAATTAATGATCACAATTAAAAGGATCCATATTATATAAAACACGTGCCGCAAAGTACAAAATTGGTTTTCATCGGTGATATTTATTTTCTTTCTACAGTTGTTGAGAAGACTCATTTGTTGTAATAATTTGAAAATATCATACCATTCTATAAAATAGTTTTAAAATAAATACATTTATCAAAGTGAACACTTGGACGTTTTGTTAAGTGTGTGGCACCTCAATTTCACAAAAATGAGCCAAACGCAGTTTCACAGTCGATAAACTAAGTTTTTCGACTGTAAACTATAGTTTACAAACCTGGACCTATAGTTTTCATCTGTAAAACGATATTTAACGGTTGTTGACTTGTTAACAGTTGTTTACGAATGGTAATCTAATTGAGTTTATCTGTCTTTAATAAAGCGTTTATATGAGATTTTGTTGATAAACATAGATTCATGTTTGTAAACTATAATTTACAATCGTAAACTATAGTTAAGAGTTGTTAATCATAGTTTCACAAATCGTGAAACTGTATCAGATCGTTAACTATAGTTAAGAATTGTAAACCATAGTTTACAAATCATGAAACTGTATTGTTCAGATGATCAATGTTTTTGAATCCCAAATGATTGTTTTCAGTGTTAAGAAGAGTTACGGTTGTGAAACATAGATAATCGCGTTAATTATGGTTAACAGATGTAAAATATAGATTATAACGCTGTTAACTATAGTTTAAAGTCCATAAACTATAGTTTACAAGCGATAAACCTAGTTTATCGACTGTGAAACTATGCTTAGCTCAAAAGAGAACACATTAACTTATAATTTTATATATATTACGGTCATCCTACTTCATTGGGAAAATCTATATTACGGTCATCTTAATATTTTGTTACGGTCATCATTGTCAAAAACTTTGAGGTCGTACTACAGCTATATTTCTTTAAATTCAAGTAAGTTATAATAACCATTAGCAAGTTCTCATAAGGTTACATTTAAATTTGGCAAGAATTAACACAAATAACCTAGAAAATGTTTAAAATCTTGACTGAAAAATTCTAACCGGTGACCTCGGCCGACATGTTTTGATGACCGTAGTATATACTACGGTCAGCCGCTTTCCCACAGTGACTATTGAGATAATCTGTTGAATGGATTTACGAAGCTTAATAATTTTTTTTTCTTGTTTCTTTTCAAATTTAATACAAAAGGATTAACATTTTAATAATTTTGTAGAAATAATGACTTTGCTTGTTTTAAATTTGAATCGAAATAATAAACTCATCGAATTTCACTTCAATGAAATATTCTCAACTCCCTATATTTACCGTGCTATCTTCTAGAAAATTATAATTTCCCATTAACTTAAATCCTACGTTTCAAAGCATGCGAAAGAAATCATATGTATTTGACAAAACAAGTATATTATGCATGACAATAATACAATATGTTGCTGATTCTTTTCATGTTTTCAACATCAGTACACGAAAAAGTACGTTGTAAAGACAAAATAAATTCTATAAATCTAAAGCTATAGATACAATAATTGTAGAATTGAAAAATTAATACATATTTATGATGGAGCACTAGATACTGCACTTAGAAAAAAAAAATAAAAGATAGAAATTTTCACTAACAAGTACATACATGTATGTATACTAACGCATAAAATTTTGTTGGTATCGTTCAATATTACACAGTTTTTGATCATTGGTAATTACAACATTTAATGAATGTACAAATTAATAAATAAAATAAAATCAATCAAAAAGCATAGATTATTAAGACAAAATGCATATGTAAAGAATGGAATCTTTTGAAAAAAGTACTTTCATTAATGCTCATATATGATAGAAAATATATGTAGCTATTTCTAAAATAAAATATGCACAATAAAATCAAAATGAGAATTATCTTTTACAAAATATAAAATTCGTTCATAAAATAGTTTTTGTTTATATACTCCTCATTCACACCGGTGTAGCACAACGTATGATGATTTTCCCTACATATTCGCATATATAGCTGAAAATAAAGAAAAGATAATGCCAATTGATATAAAGCTTACAATTAAAAGTAACCTCCCCGGTAATTACATATGTAGTTCTAAATCGGCAAAATAACTTGTAATTACTGGGATTTAACCACTTGAGGTTAAATATATAATTACACCGTATTTCACTTATAAATACGAGGGTCATTAAAAAAATACGTAGACAATGTTCCTCATCGTCATATTATTATTACAATATTATAGATAACACATTTTCGTAAACACAAAGATTTATTTTTTCTAAGTGTGAAGTTTCATTCCATTAGATTAAAAGGAATCCATGCTAGTCATTTTTAAAGCAACGTGTATTGTTACTACGGAGCTCATTAAACAAACATTGTAACGTCAAAAACAACGTCTCAAATTTACTAGATGCCTTTTAATATTATACACGGTTTGTAGCGTCTTTTCCTTTCATAAAAATTTATCCATAACACTTGATACATAGTTTGCTAAAAATGTGCCAATAGCTTGAACTTGATTGTCATTTTTTGTCCCCCGCTTGAAAAGTGGGGGATATTAATTTGGGTTTGTCCGTCCGTCCGTCCGTCCGTCCGTCCGTCCGTCTGTCCGTCCGTCCGTCCGTCTTTCTGTCTGTCTGTAACGCTTTCGTTTCCACACGATATCCCGAGAACCATTTGAGCTTTTGCAATGAAATTTAGCATAGCAACTCCCTATGGACTAAAGAAGACCCCTATTGATTTTGAGGTCAAAAGGTCAAAGGTCAAGGTCATAAATAAGCAAATTCTCTCTGTTAAAACACTTTCGTTTCCACACGATATCTCTAGAACCATTTGAGCTATTGCAATGAATTTTTACATACTAACTCCCTGTGGCCTAAAGAAGACCCCTATTGATTTTGAGGTCAAAAGGTCAAAGTTCAAGGTCGTAAATTTATACATTCTGTCTGTGTGTAACACTATCATTTCCGGGCGATATTTCAAGAAGATTTTGAGCTTATGCAATGTAATTTTATACCAAAACTCCCTAGGACGTCTCTCGCCCCTCTCAAAGTGCCCCGCCCCGTTTGTTTTATTAGTATTTATAGTATTACATGTCGCTATTTTTAGCGCAGGGGCATGAGGAGAGTTATTGCGTATAAAACAGGTTCTCGGCGGACTTTATGTTCTTATTACATCTATTAGCACTGTTTAATAAAGGCTAAATAAATCAAACACCATGGATTGTGTAAAATTTTGAGAATACCGAACATGAAAACATGAATATATACATGTATGTGACTTTAGTTCTGCATATACTTCCCTCCGTGTAAAGCGACTCCGTGGTCTAGTGGTTATGTCTCTCGCTTCGAATGTGAGAGGTCCCGGGATCGAATCTCGGTCGAACTTGTCTTTTTTTTTCTTTTTTTTTTAAATACTTTTTTTTTTACTAAATGATAGTATTCAGCATTTGTAATGAAAAATTTATGAGGTTATAAAATCAACATTACAGTGTGATAAATATTCCATATAAAAAAATCTTCTATACACATAATAAAGAATAAGCAATCAAATCTTTATATGCATATTGACATACATGTATTTTATTTCCTTCAGTATACATGTATACTTTTAATAATTCTACAAATTCAGTCAGGGGGAGCCGACTTTTTCCCTAAGCGGGGGACACGAATTCTCTGAATTAGCTTGTTTTTTCAAATTCTTTACCGCTTAACTCTATTAGTTCTGCAACTGTGAAAGGCACATCATGTTTAATGACGTTCCTAACTATTTTGACAAGATTTTAAACTATAACCTGTTTCTTTGCAGACCATCCATCGTCTGATTCAAACTCGCTACCACTCAAAAATTGTATTTTCCATTTTAAATAAATACACAGCTTATTTTTCATACATATTCTGGTTTATGCAGATTTTTTTTAAGTTTGTTAAAGAAGTTTTCCGAATGCAAAGCAAAATTTTATTGCTACTCGCTGCTCCGTGACGTCATTTAACGTCATGTTTTTTGTCTTTTTAATCAAGTCCATATGTATTTAGAAACTGATACCGGTATCTTTTAAACGTTACCTGATAGCATCTTAAATAATACTAGTACAGGAAGACTTTATTTAAAAATGTAAATTTTATTTTGTTTCAGCTCCATTTATTAGAGGTATTGCTATAGATACTATAAAGTGAAAATAAGTTAATTACTCAATTTTGACGTTGCTCCGTGATCCCATTTTCGATGTTCTAAATCTTTGATAATTTTTAAAAATATGAAGATATATTCCATTTTTTAACTCAAATTATTCGAATTTTTTGTTAAAATATGTGAACCAAATTTGGATATGATATGACGTTAAATAAAAAAAAGTTTGGACAAAAGCCTACGAACTTTTTGAATGACCCTCGTAGTAGTTTTAATATTTTTCAAACACTCAACAAAAATAAATGAAGTGTTCATTCTTAGTTGCATCACCCATGCAGTTGTTTTAGGTAGGGTTTATATCATTCCCTAAGATTTTATGGACCTGCTCTAAACCTTTAACCGGTACGCTGGCGCCGCCAAAAATTCTCTATTATTTAGTATGCCATGGACATAAAAGACAGTTGTGCACATGGGAAAATTAACACATACTACAATTGTCGAAAATATTCTGACATATACCCAATAAGTCAGGCAGTCATTTCTCAATTGTTTTAGTTGAAAGACCAAGATTGCACATGCGTATAATCCGTACATTTATTATGCTGACCAAAACACTTCAATCTGACGTCGACTTTACGAAAACAATTTTAAATCGATACATAGATTGTTGATGATAATTGTTTATATGAAAGAGTAAAAGATTTATGTTCTTATGAGAAAATGATTGTTCTTGCTATAAATTTCAAGACAACGGATCAAAGCACACAAGATCTAAAATCACACTATCAACCCCCAAAACATTGAAATAGTCTCTGTTCAGACTTACGATTTTCCTGATCCTCTTGACCCTCTCCATTTTCATCGTCACTGTCCTCGTCACTCCTGTTGATGTAGTCTCTGATGCAGTCATGGATGAAAACGTACTGGTCCTTCAAGATTAATAACGCACTAGTACTAACTTCAATAATAATACTTCTACATTACGTGCAATTACTTCTACATAATGACACTACGATTATGCAAATGCATTTCTTCTCAACAAAACCAATGTTAAATAGTTGGATATCTTTACTCAAATATCTTGATAAATAATTTTGAGATTTGTTTTTATGCAATATATTTTAACTTTTCAAATTTCTATGGTTTTTGCTTTAGTCCCTTCTAGAGGTTTCATTCAACACTAATGAATGCCAATTTTTTGCAAACCGGCGACTACTTATTTCCAGAAAAAGAATAATACGTGCGTATATGCGGAATAGCATAACTGGTTCGAGGCGAAGTTATTCAAGATGCTTTTTTAAAAAAAAAAACCCTCAGTTTCCTCGCACTCGAATAAAATTTGATTTACATTTTCACAGAAATATAGAAGTATGTCTAGATACTGTCTGATTAAATAATGTTTAATATTAAAATGCTTTTATGGAAAAGGATTAAACACCATCCAATGGAGTATATTTACATTCAGTGTAATTTTCCTTATGAAGTCCATTAGAAATCAACGATGTTCAAATTTCTATAACACACGCGAAACCTTGTCACCGCGCGTTTGAATTCACAGCAGGAACTATAAGCATTTTCAATACTCTAGGGACACTAAAATGTAAAACGTTTCATTTCAATTTAATGAAAAATGATAACCCTGAAAAATTAACGTAACATTTAACGTTATGTGCGTTAAGAATTAATTTGTCACTTTTTTCCTCGCAAAGTTTGTTTGCGTTATTTAATTTTGCAACGTCATTTAACGTCATTTGACATCACAAACAGCTCTTACATCTATTAACCACGGCAGTTTTGAAGGGCGCTAAAATCATATTTAAGATGAACGGTATAAGCAATTATGAAGAAGGAAAATAAGAGAATGTAAATATAAGCATTGAATTCATATTGCTGGATGTCTTCGGTCCTATAACACACCTGGCCGTGTCGACAAACTATCATACCGCGCTAACGCGCGGTATTCAATTTGTCGGCACGGCCAGGTGTGTTATAGGACCGAAGACATCCAACAATATGTTTTCAATATTTAAATAAATTGTTTTATAGTCGTTACCTCTGTTTGAACCATATTTGGTCGATTGTTACGCATTTTCATAACATAGTCGTAAATGTCGATGACGTCACTGGAGCTGACGTGTTGCATCAAAAAATCAACAGCAATAAATGTACCGGTACGCCCAACTCCAGCACTAAATTAAAAAATACATACAGGTGTTCTAGTATTCAAAAGAAAATATTATATATCTATTGGCAATTTAAAGATATTTTGTCAACTCTTTCATTTTTTAATTTATTTTTAAAATTCCTACACTGTTGTTTATACATATCTTTTATTAAAAGTTTGTAATTAAAAGAAAATATATCCAAGAATCATCGTGACATCAAAATACAGATCTCCGAATTATATAATAATTCAAAATAACAAGACTCAAAAACTCGATGAAAATTCAGCATGCCTTTCATAAGCAGATATTTATGAGAGATAACATAGGCATTTATATATAGTTTATTTCAAAATATAATTTATATCTTATTCAATATTGTAACTTAAGCATTGCAAGAATAACGTGCTAATCATCCTCCAAAAATGTTATTGCAACGTCTTCGTGCAAGAAGTTTGAGTTCTGAAAAGTATACACGATTTACCTGCAGTGTACAACTAGAGGTCCTCTATTAGTTGTAGGAGGAGGTAGATGACTTCTAACCTCTTTTGTGAATTTAAGCATGGTTTCAGATGTTTCAGGAATACCCATGTCAGGCCATGCTAAATAGCAGAATTGTTTGATTGTTTTTCTGCTATCACCCTTTAAAATACCAATATACAATTTATTCATGCAAACATTCTTTCAGCGTTAAGTGACAATAATTAAAATGCTTGCGATGCCTACCATAAACATACATGTACAGCATATAATTATCACATGCATGTTAAAATTGAATATATGAGGACAACATAAAAAGAGAGGGAGGGGATTGAAGAAAGTTTAACAGCCACACCATTCACATGTGCTACCTTTCTTTTTGATTTAAAAAATATCTAGTGGTACACCCGAAGTATTGAACCTTGTGTATATTTCGGATACTAACTGTATCCTGATATCTTTTGATTAATCAGAAACGATCTGACATTAAATATACGTACAGAAAATAAAACATATACATGTACTAGTATCCATTTCCAAATCAAATCGTTTATCTGGCCCGGTCTTGGGGTGGTACAGGGTGTGATTGGAAAAAGGTATGTTCTATTAAGTTTACCACATACAGAGTAAAATACAGCACACATCAACTCGACAATATCAAAGAACAGGATTTTCAAATGGAAGAATGTGAAAAAATGTGTTTATTATTACAAGTACCTTTTAAGGTTAAATCTACTTCACGGCCCCTGAAACTGAAATGGCTTTTGTGCCGTCAGGTATATTGTGTACACAAACCCTTTATTTATCAATAAGTAAGCAACAGAAATATTTATCACATACTAATTAATAATATACAATTATGGACTTC
Source organism: Saccostrea cuccullata (assembly GCF_032062105.1). Classification (NCBI taxonomy): domain Eukaryota; kingdom Metazoa; phylum Mollusca; class Bivalvia; order Ostreida; family Ostreidae; genus Saccostrea; species Saccostrea cuccullata. The sequence continues at coordinate 13,857 of NW_026938751.1, forward strand.
AGTGTAGGTCGCTATGTGGTTATAAGGACTCATGGCAATTGATATTGACCGAAGACACAGACAGTGACAGCGACAGAGCCTGCAAACTCTTCTTCCTCTAGATGCTCCCCTCATTAATATTGTTAAAAACCTTTTATTGAGGAAAATGAAATTTACCCCATTCACATCAATTCAGTATTTAATTTGAATTGGACGAATGAACCTAAATAAGCAAGAAAGCAGACATGCATACAAAAGGGAACCGACTTTGGTTCAAAATGAGCAATTGGCTAAAGTGAATTCAGTTCAAATGAAAAAAGGAAAATGCATTGATAATGGAAATTGCAATGGAGATCAACCATGCTCAAGCTGAATACACCCATACGGACTAATTTCAACCGAGTATCAAGTACATTGTAGTACACTACCTGCAATGGACTACAATGGGACCAGGGTCATTATGGGGCAAGTACAGACGTGTAGCCCCAACAAAGTTCAAGAGCAACCAAGTTGTTTCTGGACATCCCATATCTGGCCATTTTAGGTAATGTAGTTGTTTAACCTTTCTTGTACGGTTACCCTTCATTTGAAAATTAATAATTATCTATCTTATATAAATGTAAGCAGCTTTCAATGATAAAAAATTATATAATAAGTCGCTACCAATGAAACTGGAGGGGGCTAAAGGTTTCTTCTACATTTGTTCGTCCGTACGTCTAGCTGTTCCTCTGTCTGTGAGTCTGTTTCTCTTGATTTTCCATACTTTTTTATATACGCTTGCAGATATCGAGTTGATTTTTAAGGTAGATGAAATATTTGGAAATAACAAACAGTATTCAAATTCAAATTTCCATTAAATAAATAAATACAAAATAGGAGTAGAGCAAACATGGACCCCCCAAAATATCAAGGTGGAATCAGGTGCCATGGAGGAGTTAGCATCCCCTGGCAACCGTCACACCCACCGTGTTCTCTGTGTCATAATCAGAAAATAATGGAAAAATTCGTTGTAAGTTCAGTGTCTAAAAAATGGCCTAACAATTAGTAAGAAAAACGTCAGTCAACATTTGATTCAATGATAAACTGTATTTGTTGATAAGGTCATTGTATCGACCAGAGAACTAATGAAATGAAATTTAAACGAGACTGCCGATATTCTTGTTTCCTCAACTTGTTTGTCAATAATTTATCTCAATTTATAGAATCAACTAAGAGATAATCTCTGTGCGCAGGTGATGAATGTATATTGCTACATAAGTAAGGGAAGTTGACGATTTAAAAGATTGTCATTACGTTTATCATAGAGTTTGGTTGCTAGATTACCATTAACATCATTTTCAAGTAAAATATCCAAATAGGAAACAGATTTGTCAGACTCAGAAGTATCTTTCTTTTATCTCAAGTTCATCGGGATATATCGTATTGACATTAGAAATTATAAATTAATAATTGACAATACGTCGTCGATATATGTAAATGTCGAGTTGCAGGCCATAGCAAGTGTTTTTCTTCTTTTCACGTATAAGATTTTGGATAAATTCTGCTTCACATGAATACAAAAAGGTCTTAGACTGCTAATAACGGGGTGTAATTGGTCCCAATGGGAATTCAAATAGATTATTGGAAGACCTGGTCACGAAAAACCAGAAAGATATTGTCAATCAGAAACTCAAGCATTCTTTGGATGTCAACTTCCAGGGTACTTTTGTGTATAAAACAGACTGTGTTTTACAAAATAATTTTGGAAATGATCCATATAAAAAGGTAAGTAAAGAATTTTCGAGTTTAATTTTTATTGAAAAAGCAGGTGTCAATGATGTCAAAGAGCCTTCACTTTTTCGGTATTTATCATGGGGAATGGTTGTGTATAAAGTTGAAAAGTCGTAAGTTCTTATGCAGTTGATTTTGGTAAAATCTTGTGATTTCAAATATTCCAAAAGTTAAAACGTACCAGTTTAACAGACATTACTCGAAGGACGTAATCTGGAAGCGTTGATTCGGATTCAATTTCTACTACAAGGTCACCATAATAAACTGGTTCTCGCGTAGCCTCTGGCCAGTATATATCACATTTTCTCTGTGGAGTTAAAAAATAAAATGATTTTTATGTTTTTAAAATCAATAACATCTACATATTCCAAAACCGTGATCATTAATTCAATTTAAAGTAGATCCCTTCGAACATGAACACAAAGGAAGGCAACAATATATTTATATTTCATCCTAATTAAAATTCAGTTTTTGGTTCGTCGACATATATGTCTTCTTTGTATTTTTTTTAAATATAGAAATATAATGAGAATATTTATTCAACACCTTTATAAAGGAAACACAATTGCCTCAAAACATCCCGATGAATTAAAAAAATTAATTTATGAAGAAATGAAGCTATAAACCTCCGCAAGAAAATCTGTTCTTTTGAAAATTAATTTAATAAAAATCAATATGCATAATAATTGAATGATTTTTAAGTTTTTATTTTTAATTGAACATTGAAAAGAAATAAAATAAAATGAAATATTCAATTTGAAACAATTTAAGGTAGACATACGTATATCGGAGACGTATGTTATATATGTACCAGCTTCCTTACAAAACATATTTCAGGAGAATAAAAGTCTATCATTTTTGCATACCCTTCCTCTCTCAACAAGCTGAGTTAGCATGACGATAATGCTAACATTCTGTTCCCATATCATTCTCCAAAAATCATCGCGAGTGAAAGGAAGTGGGCCTTGCGTTGCAATATATTCTCTTTGCGAACTATATCCCTGGAAAAAAATTTTACATAGAGAATATTACATATTAAATTTCATACCACATATTAGCCTTGATCATTGTTTAATTGATATCAGCACGAGATTTCAAGCTGATTCGACATTTTGTGTATATAGTTTTATTTAAAAGTATTTCTTAAATTTTTATTTAAAAATCCCTACTTTTTTATTTTTGTTGTTGTTGCAATGTTGAATCATTTAAGAAAATTTATTAATGTTTATGATCTCTTTTTAAATGCGAAATCATATGAATAAAATTTTAGAGCAGAGCACAAACGGATCTCTGAAACAGAAGAGATGGGATCAGGTGGAATGGAGAAATAAGCAGCCCCTGTTGACAGGTAAAACCCGCCTTGTACTCCTTGTCTTGATAAGGCAAAACAGAAAATAGACAATTCAGTGTGAAACTATAACGGCCTAACAGTTTGTATGAAAAATGACAGTCAACTTTAGCTTAACAATAGATTCTATTTGCTGTAAAGATCATTGTATCGACAAGATAATTTGTTAAATGATGATTTAACGGAGACTGATATCAAATGTTGCATTTTCAACTTATTAGCCTTGTTTTAAGCCCATTTGTAAGTGAAAATGCTTTATTATTACACTAATAAATGAAGTTTATGAAGTGAAAATCATTGCGTTTTGTTGATAATTTGCAAAGAATTTTTTTAAAGTAAAATATCGAAATATGGAACAGATTTATCAGACAACATGGTGACGTTTATATCGATTTTAAATGGATATATTGAATCAGATAGGAATTAAAATAGGAATGGAAATAAACATTGTTAATTGATAAAATGTCGTCCAAATTTCAAAATGAAAGTCACAACAAAAGACGTATTTTTGTAAAATTACCCCTCCTTGGCACCTGATTCCATATATGATGTCTTTATACTTTCATGTTTTCTCAGTGCCTGGTTACTTCAGTGGACATTTTAGTTTGATCTATCTTTGTTATATTCATATTTCATATTAAATTTTTGAATAAAGAGAGCAAGGCTTATCTCAAATCAACAAACTTAAGTTCTAGTAGACTAATATGAAGGCGGGTGTCAGAGAAATCAAGTTAAAATGTTAATTATAGTGTAATATACATTTCAAAACAGTTTTTCCCCATATAAATGACTTATACAGAGAAATAAATGACTTATTCAGTAATACTTACTGGAATATAGTTTGCATTAATATAGTCAGAACCCTCATCGTCCTCTGTAGGAAGCAATTTTACACGACTATGATCAACTTAAAAAGAAAAGAAAATGAAAGCTAAATCAGAAAAGTTAATATCATAACGTTGCATTTTATACATTTTATACATGAAGCAAAAGACGCACAATTACCTGTTTACTACGCAAGCCAATTTCAACGCTTTAAATGGTATTGATAGATTATGCTTTTACACAAATATAAGAAAGATTAAAATCGATCAATAAAAAACGATTTATCACAGGCTTAATAGTACTTTGCAAATTTCATAGTAGCATTTCTAGGAATCTGAACTAAAAGAAACTTTTTCTGATCATGTTACACATGAAACATACATGCCAGAATGTTGGTATATCTGTTTTTAATTCTGTTGACCTGTACTTCTGCAGCTTTTGTTGTGTGAGCTGGACACGTTTCTTTTAACAGCTAAAATCAAAATATCAATGGGAATATTCAAAACATAGTAATAAATGGTGAAACAGATTTAATTTATCTGTTTTAGTCAGATTTATTTCGGCATTGAAAAAAACACTATAATCTTGACAACACTGACTTACAATTAATTGTTTGTATCATCTGTCTTTAAATTCGGATTAACAATATCTTATATTCGTGATTCTGTATCGTTTACAAACTGAAAGTCGTCAAAAATACTTGAGAAAGAAAAGAAAACCTTACAGAAATTAAAGTGTTACCTTGTATTCATTGGAAAACATCAAGTTACTGTCTGCATGCATTCTTTGCACGTGTTCAGCAAACTCTGCATTTTTCACTGGTCTGGAACAGTAAAAGTACCAATTATTCTGAGTACTTGTTTGTTTTTTTTTCACAATTATTTTAAAATACCATTGGAACGGTTGATAACAATAAATTTCGAACGATTTCGTATACATTGAAGGAAATGAAAGTTTTCTTTTTACGTTTTGATTGAAAAAAATAATTTTTCTTTTTTCCCGATGCTTACCCTGAACTCGGTATAAGGATCTAAATGTAGTCCAAAAGAGAAATTCCTTATCGAAGAAACAGTCACATGTAATGCAGTTGGACAAGAATCAAACCTATGTCTTACGACCCCAACGCATTACTACTAGATTAATGTTAACACTGACAAAAATTAAAGCAAAACGAAACTTAATATTGGAATTAATTGTTACCTTGGTTTTGCCGCATTTTTGGTTTCAAGTTCCGTTGAAAACGTTTCGTTATCATTCCCTTTCGCCTGATCTCTTCCTTCGTCCTTGAATGGCCTGATTGTTGTAAATATATTTAACAAATACTATTTATAAATATATACGAGGGTTGTCCAAAAAAGTTCGTGGACAATGTCGTTTTTGTTAAAAAAATGGTTCTGTATATATTTTTTGTATATCAAATTATTTCTCATGAAAAACCAAGTCAGATAGATTTCATTTTAATTGATGAAATGTTATATTTTTGTGAAAATCGAGGTTTTTCAATATCACAGATAGTGCGCACGGAACAAAGTTAAAATGCCATAAAGTTTGAAATAAAGTGTTTGGATTGAAAGAATTATTTTTTTTTATATAAAACAAGTCAAAGCTTAATAAAATTATATGTAACACAAATAAAGAGGCTATAATCATTTTTTGATATCTTAAGTATGTGTTACTATATAGACAGTGAAAATACTAAATAAGAAGCCTAACAAATATGTGTCAAAACTCGACAGAAAAAGCCACGTCGGCCGTCCGAACGCGACATCGTCTGATCAAAAAATTATGTATCAATACGGTTGAAACGACGTCAGAGACAAAATATCTGTTCAAACAATTCAAAGTTATTAGAATATATTTTGTTTATTGATTTGAGATTGGTATAATATATACGATTTTTCAACGGTGCCCGTGCAAATTCGGAGACACTACAAGGATTTGAAAATGCATGTTATTTGATGAAAATGAATACTTCTATTCATGGCATTGTTATAAATCTAGCGCAACATGAGACTGGACTGTGCAGCCTGTGTATACGAATTGTTTATATTGATGACGCTTGTAAATTATTGTGTATTGTTTTGAATTTTAAAAATTAAACAAATTATAATCTATACTTCAAGATTATTGCTAGCAATTTGCAGTGTGAGATAATAAAGAATATATGTGTGTCCAAGAACATGTACTAAAAAATTCCAAATCCAAATGTTTGAGGTTATAATGAAATTAGCGTAACGTCAGACTGGTCCGTGCGCACTATCTGACCATGATTTTTACAAAAAATAAAGTTCCATCAATAAAAATTAAATCTTTCTGACTTGGTTTTTCATGAGAAATATTTTGATAAACATTACATTTATACAGAACCATTTATTTTAACAAAAACGTCATTGTCCACGAACTTTTTGGACAACCCTCGTAATAAACATGCCTAGTGCAGTATTTGTAATGTAATACAACCCCTGTAGCACACCGTTCGAACAGTTAAAAATCACTTCACGTTTTGCAGACGTCCTTATTACCTAACGACTCTAGGGCCAACGCTCTAAACACTGCACCAGACATCAATCATTACTATACAATCATAATACAAAATGATTACATTATTTAAAATGTGATCTTTCGCGATATATTTATTTTGAGCTTTAACTGAATATACCTATAATTCCTATTATAACCGATAGAAACATTAAACGAAAAGTGCAATTATTTTTTAATTGTTTTAATTTTACTCTGCTTGTTTTATTGTCATATGTCTTATGATAGTGCTTTTTTTTTATCATAGGGGCTTATATAACGCACTGTTTTTTTTGTCTGCTTTTCACAAGTGAAATTTATTTAGTGAAGAATTGTAGATTTCAGATACCTTATAATCCCTATTAAACGCCCCTGTCCTTATAAGCGCCCCTCTAGGGCTTTTAATTGTAAGGAAATAAGGGCCCCTACACAGTGATTAAATTATCAAGAATCGTATCAAAAGTCTGCCAAAATTTGAAGAAGGTGAAAATGAAGCTTGTATATTATCCAATTTCTGGGTGGAAAATGAATCATTTAGCATAATTTGGGTGGATTATCTTCACGTAAAGTAAAGTTGGACATTATTTTAGTGGTTCTTTGAATTTATTTTTATTCAAAAGTTACATTATTTGAAGTTGAAATATGACATTAAATATTAGAAAGAAAATACCCCAAATAACTGAGCCCTTTTTTGCAATTTTCTGAGCGCTCGGGGAGGGGGGGGGGGGGGAGTAACAGGGATTAAACGGTAATAGTTAATCGGACCTTGCATCAACTACCATGTCTATCGGGTTCTATGTGAAAACCTATGATGCACAGGAAAGCTTTTTGATTTTCATATGTTCTTTAAATTACTTCAATACATTTTACTCTACGTTTAAATATCAAGGCATACCCTTTCCTTCTACGTTTCAAATACAGGATAACTGCAATAACTACCACCAGAGCCATCACGACACCAGATACGGAACCAGCAATAGCAGGGACAAGGTTAGGCTCTACAGAAGGAGTTTCAAAAATTTAAATAGTAACATTGAATTAAACCTTACAATTGTTTAAAATTAACAAAGTGCGAGCTAATCAAGCTTATTTTTTGTACAAAAACAATTCAGATGTTGGCTTTGAACAGCTTAAAATGTTTAATGATCCAGGGACCAGGTGATTTAGTGCATACACTATTTTGGTTAAAACCTACATGTGACGATGTGTACAAACACTACTTCATTTTCAGTACAATCATCATAATGTATTTGAAAAATTTAAACCATCATAATGTATTAATTAACATTTAATTGCAATTGAATGAAATTATATTTTGCATTTAACTATAGTCAAAAGACTATGGACTGTATTTTGTTTGTAGGACACAACTAACTTGTTTCCAGTGGTGATGAAAATTCGGATTCCAGACACCCTCCTCTAGTACAGACTGCAAATCGCACTCTACAAAATCCACACAAACATTTAAATAAAAAAAGAAAAGATTTGTTATCAATGTAGAAGGTTTTTATTGTTAAAATTCTTACTTGTATTTATTTCCAGGTTTCAAAAATCCATTGCAGTACCCAGTAACGCCTTCACATTCCCCCTGTTCACCAACTAAGAAACTGACTTTTACCTCTTCTAATGCCCGTAAAAGCGGTTCGGAAAAATTAGGATAAAAAATAATTTAATCGCATTTATTATTCAAAACACATTATCTGCTGCGTTGAACAAATTAAAAAATATTAAGGTTCATTGTCGATATTCAAAAAGCTTTACATTTAATGTTTATAGTAAGCAAATACCCTATCCCTTGCAGGATGCATATATTCAGAATACACTACAAGTTGGATTTGGCATGTGTTTTATATCATTACTTAAATTACATAAGCCACTCATCGTTATGTACTTACCTTTATTGCATTTTGGATCCCAGTCACTTTTCGCTATGTATGGATCAAAATGGTCTTGGTTGTGGACATTTGACCATGTTTTGTATTCTTTATCGATAAAATTTTCATACTTAATTTTTGAATCCTGAAATGGTTTTACTGCAAAACAATTATCAAAAAAAAAATTAGGATATATTTGGGACAAGAAAAATGACTGGAATGAACAAACCCATCATACTGCTATTATCTAAAGAAGATTTATAATGAAATTATTTTTTGTGGACTTACATAATTTACTTGGAATACTTGATTCTTCAGCAACAATAATATACCAAGATACTGGCATTCCATTCCTATCATCGCAAAGAGATTGATGATAAAAATACACAGACAATTGTTTCTCGTTATCTGAAACTCTACCGGATGGTCCGATGGATACAGTCTTTGCTGATTCAGGTAATTGAAGAGGAATGGGTGCTGAAGTGGAAAATTTGCTAAATATACTTTGTTTATACGTTTTTGTTATGAATTTAGGAGAAACTATTCAAACAATTTAGTCAATAAGCCATTTGAAAGAAAACGGGATATTAAGGGTAAATTTATTTAAGAATCATTTCATCACAATACTCCATATTCAAAATTCAAAACAAATATCTTACACATCGTACAATGAGATCGTAGATAACATTTTCTTTAATCTATGCTGCCAATCGTAAGAATATATTGTTACATGCATATACAATGCAACCGCTTCAACTGATATAAAATCACAAATATATATAAATATATATACAGTGGACCTTCAGATATCCGGACGCCAGATATCCGGATGCTTCAGTATCCGGACGCTATTTCATCGGAACAGAATTTTAAAATGTTATCATGTCTTGTTTAACTGGTGATTCAGGTATCCAGACGCTTCACATATCCGGACAAATTGACTGGGAACCAAAGCGTCCGGATAAATGAGGCTCCACAGTATATATATATATATATATATATATATATATATATATATATATATATATATATATATATATATATATATATATATATATATATATATATATATATTAATAAAAAAGATTGTAAGACGAAAGATAAATATTCTGAAGATTTCTTAAATTTCTATTAGATCTACACCTATAATTCTTCATACCTACCTCCTGCAACTATTTCGATTGTTGTTGATACTTGATCGTCGTCAGTCGCATTTGCTACTGTCTCTGGAAATATCTTCGAAGAAAGAATATTCAGTAAAATTGATATGTATTATAGCTTGAAATACCGGTACATGTATATATTTTTAAAAGCTCTCTTAAAATTGAATTTTAAAATGTATAAATAATTACCAGGAAAGTGTAATTCCTTTCTGGCTTGATTTTTTTAATAGTCGCAGAAGAAATATTGGGTGGATATGATTTTGTTTTTACCTGCAAAAAAGTATGCAAGAAAAAAAACATATAATGGAATGATGCCTGAATGAGTCATGATCATATTTCTTTTTATTTTTTTTTTTTAATTTATTTTCAAATACAAATTTGACTTAAGTTTAAACGTCTTCCTGATCATCACATAGGGCTCTCGACGGGTGTCATCACTACACAGGTTTTTTTAAACTCCCCCTAGGCACTATTTTAAACTCTGGAGTTTCCCGATGTCCCTATCTGTTTCGGCCTCTTAAGTGATTTATATTATTAATCTTAAATCAAATATCGATCACTGTTTGTAAATTTTCCTCTTTTTACGTAATAATATTATTTTAAAATAAACAATACATTACTAGTAGTTTAAACTAAACAGAAGACATACATGGACTATCCATTTATTCTGCAAATACCCCTTGCATTTAACTAATTAAGGTAACCCAATAAAGCAAAGCTTTATTCGGTCAATGCCATAATAAAGCCTCATTCATGAATTTCAACGTTTTGAAAGCATTGTGACGTGATATACTGTGAAACAATGTTTAAGATACGGCGTCTTAGTTTCTAAGTATGCCTAAATCCGTTGAAAATAACTCGTTTTGGAGGTCAGATTCAAATTTTTGCAAGATAACCAATATGTAGTTTTTGCCTTTAAAAATGAGTGATACTTATACACTTATAAGTGATACAAAATAATTTTGCAACTGAACATGAAAGATAAGTAAATAAATAAGGAGTATTATATATTGCCCACATGTACTTGCGAACCTACATTTTGCATTGCGTTCATGCTGTCATAATGCCCTATAATTTAAGTGTGACTTTTTACCCACAAATAGTAGAAGCCTGGTAAATTGACATGTATAAAAAATCTTCAATCTTTATGAACAATAATGGTCTGGGTCAGATCAATAGGTCAAACGTCAAATATTTTGACGTCATCTACTAAATCTTTGAATTATTTTAATCACTTTATATAATTTTTCGTATCTATTACCAATTTCATACTTCCTTGCATAACGCAGGTTTAAATGTCAAAGAGGTAAACTGTTAAAGTCAACACAATGCGTATGCATAACCAGATTTAGATAGTAACTTGTTCTTCCTCGAACTCGAGTTCCTACTTTTTTTTTTCATTTTTGGAGAAATAAACGTAAAGCTGGTGAAATTGCCTATACAAATAGTATGTACTATGTACTTCCAAAGTAATATAAATTTGGTATTTTGGAATATGAAATCCAGTGGCAAAGTTAGAATGAAATTGATTAGAACATGCACCTGCATTTTCACCAAAATATGTATGAAATCGTGAAGAGAGCCTGGATTAAACTTCAAGTAATAACTTGCATAGGTATAAGCAGCCAATCTTAATTCTTTTTGATGTGTCATGATATAGTATGACCATGAACAACTGCCCGAGAGGGATTAAACACATTTGATAATGGGAGAAAAAGAGAAACATTTAAGCAACTATTTACATTGCTGTAAAAGTACATTATGCATTAACATTTTAATATAGTCAAAATATCGTTTACCTCACTTTTTAAACTATCTTTAGAATTTACAATCCAGTACTTCACATAATACGATCGAATAACACCGTTCCTGTTCATCTCTAATGGCGGTAGCCAGCTCAAATTTACTGCACGGGGGGCGATGACATTTTGAATTTGCGATACTTTGAAATCTGCAACTTTTCCTGGAGCTGAAACGGTTAATTTAAAATGACATAATTGTAATTTGTTTGTCTTAGATAAATTCATTTCTAGAATTAACAAGCAAATTAATGGTCCTCCGCTTTTGGTGTTTTAGTGGATTATACCATTTTATGACACATTGTGTCAAATGGGTACATCTTATAATATTTCATGCAAAATTTATCTCCAAAGTTAAATATTTAAAAATTAGGTCAAACATGAAGGTCAAAATTATAGCTTTTATAGAAAACATTTTATAACCGGCAATGTACATGTGAAATATGATAGCCCTATCTTTCCTATCAAAAGTTAAATGGAAAGGTAACATATGTTAAATTTAGGTCAAACTTCAGATAAGGTCACAGGGTAAAAAATCTTAAGTCTTTTTGAAATGTCTTATCGCAGGTAATATGTATGTGAAATATAAAATCCTTATGTATCTCTACTCATTCAAAAGTTATGATTAATGCACATATAAAGTTATGGAAGTCTTATCTATTCTCTTTCAACAGTTATTACCAAAGTTAACGTTTTTGTGACAGACTGACGGACAGACAAATGAAATTTAATGTTCCCTCGCTTTCACGAAAGCGGGTACAAAAAGTTGTTTATGTAACCCTAGTGATCTGGCTAGACTACCGCAATAGTTGAAATATAACAAACAATGTATACTGAGTGAGAATTGTCATTTATTAAATGACAATAAGTATATAACACAGATAAAATTAAGGGGAGATCACCGGGATATTTCCTGAGTACAAAGAACAATAAATTTGGCAACGGTATCTCCCCTGTTGCAAACAAACATTACTTTGGCAAAAATATTTTCGTTCATTTATGTATTGGTAATAACTTTCAATATGTTGCTACTCCATTGTATTTGACATCCTGAGCCTTGCTATTTTTATTGTTTGTGTTGTATATATATAATGCTGCGTAGACTGTACGATTTTATGTTATTATAATGCTGTGTAGACTGTACGGTTTTGTGTTGTTATAATGCTGTGTAGACTGTATGATTTTGTATTATTATAATGCTTTGTTGACTGTATGATTTTGTGTTGTTATAATGCTGTGTAGACTGTACAATTTTGTGTATATATATAATGTTTTGTAGACTGCCTGATTTTGTTGATCTGGCTAGTCCACCTGTTTTGCCTTCTGTTTTGCAAACAGCTTTTCATAGCAGTTTGCTTTTGGTGGCAGCTTTTTGTTTTGACAACTTTGTGGTTTATATACTTTTTATTTGTCAAAATATTTTTGCCAAAGTAATGTTTGTTTGCAACAGGGGAGATACCGTTGCCAAATTTATTGTTCTTTGTACTCAGGAAATATCCCGGTGATCTCCCCTTAATTTTATCTGTGTTATATACTTATTGTCATATAATAAATGACAATTCTCACTCAGTATACATTATTTGTTATATTTCAACTATTGCGGTTGTCTAGCCAGATCACTAGGGTTACATAATACAGCATTATTGTAAATAATAGCCTTTATGTAATCTATGATGTAATGTAGTTCAACTTTCATGTTTGTTTGAGTCTTATTGTGTTATTAGCTGTCTCCTTGAGGAAAAAGTTGTTATTATCCAATCATATTGCTTATTCAAATCACGTGACACAAGATAGCGTCTTTTCACTGATTTAGAAGTGCCAAGAAATGCACAGAATTGTTTTGAAAAATTTACCCACCCTCCGTCCCCCTTCATACTCCATGATAAAAATATTGTAGTCTCAGAATTATGTTTTGTAATTTATTTATCATAATATGTACCTTGTGCCATCTTACTTGCCATTGTGCAACTTTTGTCTTGTCATCTTTTTTAATTGTTTCCTGTTTAAATACTTTGTTTGTTTAGAAATATTGGCAGCTTTTTGTTTTGACAACTTTGTGGTTTATATACTTTTTATTTGTCAAAATAGTTTTGCCAAAGTAATGTTTGTTTGCAACAGGGGAGATACCGTTGCCAAATTTATTGTTCTTTGTACTCAGGAAATATCCCGGTGATCTCCCCTTAATTTTATCTGTGTTATATACTTATTGTCATTTAATAAATGACAATTCTCGATTTTAAGCAAAGATTTTAGAATAATTTAATAAAAAAAGAAGTATAAAAATCGTATCTTATATTGATGTACATGTTCCCAACAATTGAAGTAGCATAAAAATGTACATTTAAGTCAGTTACTAAGGTGGCAGAGGATAGTTTTGCATTAAATACTGTCAAAAATTAACAAAAAAAAAAAAAAAAAAAAAATTGGGAGAAAACTGAGGTTTAAATGTATATTATAGGTAATTTTATAGCTAGAATATTTTATGGGTGCATTTGAAGGGAATTTGGTGGCCTTGTATATTTTATTGAAATATGACACTTTAGTGTCTCTACTACCGTATATGGGATGTGGACTAGAAATACGAAACTAAGATCAAAATCACTCTCATTTCACCAGAAAAGCAGGGTGAGTTCATAGGATGAATTGAAGCTTGAAAACTGTTAATCTTATTGGTTTAGTTCATTTCACATGAGGTGAGACAATTCGTGATGTCTTACTTATGCGCCGACATTCTCTATCCATGGTGTATGTGGGAGAGAAGCGAGAACGACAACTCTGGATAGAGAATGACGTGCAGAGTGACGACTATTGTCACCGTTCAGATGGCAATGAAATAACACAATCTAGCATGCAGACTTATGTGACGTGTAACCGAGCGGATAATATAACAATAATAAAAATAAACAAAAATATATACAAAAATATTATCTCTCAATTTAGACTAAGCTACTTGCTCAAAGCGTGATTCATAGGAAAGCTCAGATAACTTCGATAACTTCTGAGAACCTAACAAAGGGAGTTTTTTACAACAAAATTAAGTATGGGACGGGGAAGTAATCAAAAATACTAATCTAGCTCTATTTACTTGTCTGAAATGCGTCTCAACTGTTGGCTTACTTAATAAGTAAGTGTTACTTTAATTACTTAAAGCTTAACTTATTTAAGAGAGGGAAGGAAAGACTTGATCAGTCACGTGTAATCCCTATCTTACATTATCCTAAGTTTACTTCAACAGCTACTGACTTTGACAAACTGCAAATGCTACAGAATGTGTTACTGCACTGAGAAGACATCGCCTTTATACTCTCCTAATTATCATACTTAATTCTGATTGGCTGATGACTAAACTTATCTTCTCTCTACTGGAGAGTTCCTATTTCTAACAAGAGTTACCTCTGATCTGATCATCACACTTACAACTTTGTTGTCACCCTTTGAATGAAATTACAGCGGTTTAAGCGGGATAACTCTTATTTATTGTTATACATGCTAAATATGCGGGAATGGCGAACATGAAATTCTAACGTTGACGTCAAAGTTGTCTGTTGACATTATTTGAAAGTATGGAATCAGAGAAAAGTAGGAGGACACAAGATGATTGATTACTGTTTGCTACTCGATCTGATTGATAATGTAGATTCTTCAGGAAAATACAACTATTGCGGAATGTTTAGAAGGGACACATCACCAACTACATATGTATTTGGTGACAACCATACTCACACCTGATAATTGGTGAGTCTCCTTTCTAAATAGCCCATACTTTGTATTGTGACAATAACAGAAAAATGACGCTGTGATTTACTTTTCAAAACAAAAAATGCACTGCAACTTCAAACTCCGAGAAACATGTTCTTTAACTTCAGATTGGTTCTTAAATAAAAGAGAGAGACAGACTGCTTTTCCTATATTCCCTTTCCTTATGAACAGGAAAAAATACTGCATTCATGACAATTCGATTTTTGAAAAAGGTGCTTTGCCTCAATTATACATTTAACCTTTGTTTTATTAAGATACTCCAATCCTCAGCCAAGAAAGATGGACATGGCGATAACGAACAGTATTCAATCTAAAAGTCCATAAAACAATACAAAATAAGAGCAGAGCAAACACGGACCTCCGAAACATCAGAGGTCGGATCAGGTGCCATGGAGGAGTAAGCATCCCCTGCTGACGAACTCTTTTATTTATAAATTTCATTCAAAAAGTCCCAAAATGATGCTTGAAAATGAAACATGTGGAGATAACGAACAGTATTCAAGATCAGAAGTCCATAAAACAATACAAAACAGGAGCAGATCTACAGCAAACTCAGAATAATAATTTTCCCTATAAAATATGGTTAACTTTAAAGTCCTTAAAACTTTAGACAATTTGCTTTGGGAATTCAAAGACATTTTTGTGAGCATTTCAATTAGTCAATATCTGATTTTAGAGCTTAAGGATCTAAGAAGCTTAAGCACATTCATACAATCACAGAAGTTCGCGTACCTATCAATTTTACCGAAAATTTCAGCAAATAAAAAAAAAATACGTAATACCTGTAATAATAACTGTTATTATAGGTGTTACGTATTTTTAAAAAAAATTACTGAAAAATTCGGTAAAAGTGATAGGTACGCGAACTCCTGTGATACAATTTATAAATGAAAAAATGTAACTTACCACTCTCGTCAGTTTGTATGATCAATGTGATGTTACTTGGTGGGTATGGGTTGGTGACAGCATACAATATTATTTGATATTTACGGTAAGGATGTAGGTTTTGTATCACACAAGACGTGTTAGAAAATCCTGTAAAAAGAGAAATCATTGCGATTTTCGCAATTTAAAATACAGCTTAACTGAAATTTGTATTAAGTCTATTTAGTATTCGATAATGCATGTTGGAAATAAACTGACCTCTGGATGTACAGTTTGATTTTTTTGTCTCGGTTTTTATGTCTATTGCTACAGCTCTGTAAAATGTTGGACCTGTCTCAAGTTTCGGTGGATTCCAGCTTAGCGAAACGGTTACAGATGTTGGGTCACTAGTAACATTTTCTGGTTTCTTAGCAGCTGATCGAAAAAAAAGCAAAGAAACCAGAGGTTTCCAGTATTTAAAAAAAAGATTACAATATTCGATTCAAAAAGAAATCTAAATGCTTGTTAATTACTTTTTTAGCCTTACTGTTCTGTACAACAATATTAAAAACATTCGCTCTGTACATATGCATTTGATCTTCGGTAGTTTAGCCCTATCCGAACAAATAAACTGATGCTACACGAGTATCAACAACCGTCTCTTTGGACATGATTTCGAAAATTCTTTTTAAGGGGGATGTACAAGCCACATTTGATCAAGTCTGGTGTAAAAAAAGAAATACCAAGAATGCGCTTAATACTTTACTAAACTAGCCCAAAGTTACTCAAAGTGCTAATGCACTTATTACCTACTGTTAGAGACCAAAATTAGTAAATAATTAAGTTTATTTTGTTTTAATTAGGAGGAAATTAATCATGTTAAAACTGCGCAGCTACAGCATTCACGAGATGAAAAATGCATTGAAAATTGTGTTAGTTTGATTCATTGATAATATGGCTACAACCATTTGTTTTGCTTTTTTCTTGTCATTATCCATAATTCTTGAAAATTTGATTTTTCATATGGGTGTCTTCCTGAGGCCATGTGTTTATTTCGTCCGCCATTCCTCTGTCACACAGAGTTCGAATAACATTGATTTTAGAATAAATGCGACCATAATAACATCAAGACAAGAAATTGCTAAGTAATAATCATTATGTTATATTACTTACTACTTTTATTTGTTGCATCGTATCGTCTGATTAATGAAAAAACGCGATTTTAACCCCACTCCAGCAAATCGGGAAAAACGGTTCTGTTTACAGCTCGAATTTCCTTGTTAATATTATTCCACTGAGCACGTGGTTGGCATGTGCATATATCTGCTGTGGATAGATGCGTTTATTACCATGATTATATTTAATTTTTCATGGAACAAGTCTTGATAATTTGTTGGTTTCTTTAAAACTCAAGAAAAAAGATAAAAAATGTCCTAAACATATGTGTTTACGTTGGGTCTTTTTTCTGTGGCGATAGAAGTTATTTTCAAATGGGGCACTGCAAGGAGGATGCTTAGCATTTAATTTGAAAAAGTTAAACAATATGCAGTGCATGAAAAACAAATTGTAATTACATGTCTTACATTCGAAAAGTTGGTACATATGTCTATTTTGTTTAGCAGTTAGATAGAAAAAATAGGCAGTTATAAGATTTCCTTCAGGCACCTCACATAAATAGCTAGATGGTTTGCAATGACCCACACATTGTATGGAGTGATGTTTGGACATAAAAAAAGTATCAAGTCTCATTATGTTGACAACGTTGTAAGCTCTCGCCCATTGAACACACGAAGCTGTTTCTTTGAAATGTAGAAGCAAGCACAATGTTTGCAATGAAAGGTCCATTGCATATGCTATGTCTATCATCGCAAAAACACAGTGAAAGGCTATAGCCCCCCCCCCCCCCAAAAAAAAAAACCTATGTTTGTTTTTCAAAATAGTGCCAAAGATTCAAAAAGTTTGCATTACTAATTTTGTGATGGAACATGTACTAGCCTTATACATGTAAGACCATTTGTTATAAAAATATTTGGTTGCCCTCTTTCCCGATCTACTGCCTATAAATGGACCGACTCAATTTTTTTTTACATCCCATTACACAATATTTTTTTTTCTTCCGTCAACAAATATGTTTAAATTTTAAGGAATTTTTTTCTCACCTATAAATACCGACCCAGTAATTTTTCCCTGAGTTGGGAGGACCACCAAACGTCATTTTAAAGATGGTATAAAATATTTAATTATGTTGATTTTTTTTTCTTTACTCTGTAAAATTGTAATTTTGACAAAATGGGCAAATAGAAAAAAAAATTTTTTTTATTCATTAAATCTTCTAACCCACGCTGAATGATTTCATTCCTTTTCCAATGTTGCTCCACTGTAATGAAGTTGTATACGAGGGGTGATCAAAAAGTAAACGATATTTTAGGTATATTTGATAGTTGTATTATTGTTGAAATATTCAAGTATTTTTCAAAGTGTAAATTGGAGGTCTTTGATAGCATATTGCTTAATTAAAAACACATCCCTTTTCAAACTTGCTTTCACCGGGCAACATTACAAGTATCATATGAACCATCTGCCTTCCTTCACTAAAACGATCTATCCAATCATTGATTGAATTTATAGGAAGTCATTTGTCTTAATATACTGTGAACAAATTCTTATACGCTACTTCAAAGGCATTTTTAAGATATACTAGAAATATTTTAGTCGTTTGTTGAACGAGCTCCACTGAGACAACCATTTTTCGACACAAGTACCTGCATAATAACGTCATTTTCACATTGTGAGCAAAACTTTATTCAGCATATGCTATTTACAGAACTTGTGTTTGGCTATGTGTGCACCAAATTTGTTTCTAATCTGAATTTTTTTAAATAGATATACATGTATCGAGATAGTTCGCGAACCTTTTGATCACCCCTCGTACTAGTAGGTACTAAAACAAGGTCATTCATATCGATTTTATGTGTTTAATTTCAATGGTGATAATTAAACTTTTGATAGATATTATAAGTTATCTGTGGCAAACTTACAAACTCTTAATTTTTAACCTTGATGGTGCTCATTTTTCCTTATCTGGAATCAAAGAGTTTAAGATTTTTTTTATATCAATACGTACACTATTTAACAACTGTTCGATAATAATACTAAATAAATTACTTCAAGAAACACTACAACACATTTCCTCTTTTAAAAGTGTTCATATTATTTGAAATATTTTGCAACTGTAATTCTCTTCTACATTTAAAGATTGTTATGTCCCTCCATATTAAGAAGAGGTCTGGAAAACAAAATTCTGTACTAAAAATAGACCACGTGCTGCTATCCATGAACTACTTTCATGGTTCTTTACACTCTTTTTGAAAACAACGATGCATCGTTTTGAACTTAAAATTATCATTTAAAAGTGCAAAATTTAGACATTTACTCAACAAATGGTTGTAGAGAAAACATAAATGCACAGTTTGCGTATTTTTTTTGGATTTTTTAAGGCTTTGCTGAATTCTGTAGCTGCGCAGTTCTAAGAAGCATATCAAAAGCATTTTTCTGCAAAAGTATAGATTATAAATGCACAACATGCATTCAGTTATGCATATTTATTGTATCTTGATCATAAAGACTTAAAATTTGATCAAAATATAATGTATTTTAGCCATTAGAAGAAATGTTTACATTTCGTTCTCACTTCACTAAAGGTGGCCGTACATCCCCCTTAATGCATAATAACCTTTTTTGAAATAAAGTGTGCAATATATATGTTGAAAGTTGACTGACATTTAAGACATATTAGCTTTTTTAATGAATTTTCTACTGCTTGCTTCATGTAGACGATCTTGACTTGAGGACATGGCCAATTATTAAATCTCGGATGCTTCAGGGTTTCATGTTTGTGCTGTTTTTATTTTCTAATTTCTATTCAAAGGCACTTGTTTCGGGAATACCTATAGTATAATAATGTTATTATTATACTTTGGGTCAAAAATTTATTACAGAAACAAATGCCTATGTTTCTATTGGACTTTCAAACATGATTAACGTTATTTTTTGAAAATATTCTTTCTACATATTCTCTTTAAATCGTCCGTGTTGCAACCTCAAAAGCATGGGGACAATACTTTATTAAAACTGAAATCTACACTTCCTGAATATGCTTCGATATCAGTACGATTAATTATGACCCTGCTGTTCTTATCCTCAAACCTTTTCTGTAAAATCTTTATAAAACATTGATCTTCATTTGTGCCCCCCCTCCCCTTAAACAACCCTGACGGCCATTATGATAAAAAAAAATTGACCCGAAAATAATTTCATATTAATATGACTTTTGAAGCACTTTCAGTTTTTGAAAATACTGCCATGTATCCCCCCCCCCCCCCGGTCTCTCACATGGAATAGATTTAATTACCAAGCGGATATTTTGAACCATGTTTTAATAAATTTGATTAGACAATATGTCATGAAGCTTTAAAATAAGGAAAGATAAACGACCATATTTGATCAGAAAATCTCACGTGCTTTCTGCATAAGTGAGTTAAAATGTAAATAAGAAGAAAAAAACCTCTTTTCAATAAACAGTATGTCCATCTAAAACCATTAATTTAAAGTGCGCGGGACAAAATTAGCAAATCACAATTTCAACGTACTTTTCAGGACTCATCAATAAAAATCATAAAAATAATTTAAGTATCCTTTTACCTTCCGTTGAAGTATTTACGTCCTTAGACTTAGCTGATGGCCCTTTCATACTGACATTTTTTGCTTTAGCTGATATGTTGAAGGAATATTTTCGGTAAGGAAGAAGAAAAGTAACGTTTACTTTGTTGAAAGATGTACGTAATGGATCAGGAGTTGAAGAAATTTCTCCATTTACTTTGATTTCGTAAAACTCGATAATTCCATTTGGATGACATGGTGTTTCCCAACTCAGCTGAATACTCCGTGATGTAATCTTTCCAAAACCAATGTTACGGACAACACCAGGGACTGCAAATTATTAAAGGTGTATAAGGATTTTTTAGTAAAAGGAGTAAAATATAAATCCAGAGAAAGAAGGCATAATAATGATAATATTAATTATAATATACGTATATATCTGTGTGATTAAATTTATCTATCTTGTACTTTCTTAATCGATAGTTACCATAAGGCTCTGTCGTTACGGTTAAAGCACTACTATAATTCCCAAATCCTGCATATGTAGCCATCCTGACTGTGATGGTGTAATTCCAATAACTAAACAGATTGTCAAGTTTCACTGAGAATGTTTCTTGCAATGTGGAATTTATATTGACCAGTAATGTCTTTTTTTCATTTTCCAATCCTTCGGAAAGGCAATTATTTTGTGTTTTATACTGATATTCAACTTCAAGTAAATGAATGCGACCATTTTGTGGACATGGCGTGCTGAATTTCAATTCTATGGAATCCCTTGATTTATTAACTACCTGCAAATTTGTTGGCTCTGCTGGTTCTGAAATAAACATACATCCATATTAATAAAGACCTCTCTTTCGTTCTGCATCTATGACTGATATGAAACAATTTGCTTGATATTGATACACATGTATAACGGATTTTCCCGTTATTTCCCGACCATGACAAGGAGCCACGGCGGGTGTGAACGGTCAGCAGGGGATGCTCACTACTCCATGGCACCTGATTCCACCTCTGGTGTTTTGGAGGTCCGTGTTTGCTATATTCCTATTTTGATTGTTGTATGGACTTTGATGTTGAATACTATTAGTTACACAGTCAGTTAGTGACCTAACACAGATTCATACAGGGTGTGAAATGGAAATCCGTATTGGGTGAGGCGAAGCCGAGTCCCAATACAGATTTCCATTTCACACCCTGTATGAATCCGTATTAGGTCACTAACTGGCTATGTCACGAATTTATCCCGCTGAAGACCTTTTTCAATATTAAAAATATTTGTGCATATTATGAAGATATCAAGTTTTAATCCAATAACAAATAACATAAAATATCGTTACGGTAACAAGAAATTAACTAAACTACCTACACAACAGTTTTTAGCCGCCATTTATTTACAAAAGCAACGCTTTGAAGTAATCGCGTGCGCGATTTTCATATTACTCCTTGACGGTGACGTAATACGAAAAATTTCAGGACTTCATGTGATCAGCCTTTATCCAATCAGCAATCTACAAATTTGTCTGAAGCGGGATAATATTCGTTATCTCCATATCCATCCATTAACAACTGTTACTTCTCTATAAGTCGACTCCATATATGCCATTTAATTTCAAATAACTTTTGATCTTAGAATACTTCTCGCTATTTCCATATGTTTCATAAGTGAACATATGTTTTTATAAATCTTTTCAAGTCTCACTATTGATTCAATTCTTAAAAATAAAAAAAAAATTGTATAATTAAATTGCATTATCAAAAGAATAGGTGTAAGAAAACTTACTGTCCTCAGATGTCCTTTTTTTAATTTTTGAAGAATTTCCAGGCCCTTTGATTGTGTATGCAGTCACCACAAATTCATATTCAGTGAAATATTCTAAATTAGAAACGTTTACTGAAAAACTTGTACTTTCTTTTTCTAAGAAAGTAATATTTTTTTTATCGTTGCAGTCAAGAGATTGAGGAAAATTATGTGACTCGTGCTCTGCCTGTAACGAAAATATATTTGTTTTATATCAAAATACACGTTTATGGTGTTAAAATCGAGGAAAAATGCTTTATAAATACTTTATTAATGCTTTTGGAACGGTCGTTTCATTTTATATCTTAAAGTGAAGTGGTAGCAAAAATACTTTTGAGTCAAATTACGCATTTTAACGCCTTCCAATGACTTAATTACAAAATGAAAAGAGACATATTAGTTACATGTATGTCCTCTTGTTTCCCTTCCTTGCAATCTTGATTAATGATTTATTAAATTAATGTCATATAACGAAGATAAAATATACTAAACCATCAATTTTGAGGATGGGTAAGTCGCCATCCCTCAATCATAATCATTGTGTAATATTTTACAGAATATTTTTCTCACGTATTCCATCCCTTTTAGAATCAAATAGTTGTCCCTTACTTTTAAAGAAGTTACAGTGTCTGGATGTTTTTTAATACAGTTTAAACATCTCATCATAATTTTCTGAACACAAGTAGATTCCCGTTGAACGACAACTGCGTATTGTAAAATTATCCCATTCGGTATCAATGGTTTTCCCCAGGAAACTTGAATTGTCGTTGAAGAAATGTTCTGAGCCTCAAGCCCTGTAACCTCACTTGGAACTAGAAAAAAGTAAAATAAAATGACTTAGTACCATTTATTTTATTACTCTTATATTCTTAGCATATCATTCGGAAACTAGTCGATTGAATGAAGTATGATAGTATAACTAAGCTGTTTGTGTAGAAAAACTTTATAAGAATTATAAAAGCAATTCATAATCAAGTTTTGTAACACGTAGGTAATTGGTTAATTTATCATCAAATTCAAAAGAAAACAAAACAGGGTTATCCAATTTTGAGTTTTATGACCAACGTATACGAAAGTTTTGCCTCTCATTGTCCATTCCTTCTGCCTTCGTACAGAGGACACTGAGAAAGCAACCAGGAAATTCAACTACCCTAGACCTCACCCCAACAAACATTTTGATATACCTTCGTTCAACACAGAATATTATGAGCTGAAAACATATGTAATATTTTGATTATTTCTAGGTAAATGTATGACTTTTATATAAAAACATTTATAAAAAATGTACATGTATAATGTTTAAAAGCCCAAAACATTTACATACCTGACTCAACAGTATAAATGGGAAGAGATGTAGCATCACCTTCACCAGCGTTATTTACAGCGGCAATGGAAACATTGTAAAATGTACCTGAAATATCAAAGAAAGTGTCGGGATGAAAAAAATACTAAGTCTAATACCAAGTATAGCAAATCTTATAGTAGACCTGTCTACTTGCCTCTACCTGTCTCTATTTGTTACCAACATTATTAATGCAAACTAAAGAAATCAATTGTGCTTTAGAACTATTAACTAGCCATTTCATTCCCTTTCATATTTATTTCTATTTTAAAATTATAAGACATCTTGTCTTAGTTTTATTCAGTTAATTAAGTCTAAACGACCATTAAAACAATGAAAGTACATTTTGTAAAGTGTAAAGAACAAGTTGACTGAAAATCATCGAAATCAGTGGATTAAAATAAGATTCATGCAATCTGTTATGTTGAAGAGATTGAAGTTTGACCCATTTATGGACACTTTAAGGCTGCATTTTTAGGAAAGAGAATACTTTCAGATCTAAAGGAAACATTAAAATCAAAATAATAGAGATGTGTCCATGAAATCCATTACTATCAATAATTATTATGCTTCCTGTCAGTTTCTCCCTACATAACCCATACCCTCGCATAGTGGTCTAAGGATTTATATAGCGTAAGCATACTATGCAGAACTAGTGCACGCCTTTATTTGCTGAATAAAATTCTTCAGTGCATACGCCGGGGATCGAACTCACGACCATGAGATTGTCAGTCCGATGCCTTATCGATTACGCCACAGAGACGATCACTAATTGGTAGAATTTTATTAAATATATAAACTTAATTTTTACAATTGACACAAGAAGAAGAAAATAGACAAATATTATTTGAAAACAGTTATATTATTCTAAGGAACCTTAGATTAATGTGTACAACAAAGTTTCAAACTATTATATAATTATATCCCCTGAAATTGACCGACCAGAAATATATACTTTTTGTTTCCTTTATTTAATAAAAAAAGAGCAGGATTTAGAATTAAGAGAATTCAATCAGATCATTTCACCATCATAGTGCAACTCTGGAGGAAAATCTGTTTTCTTATTTTAAAAAGATATATAAATGGCAAAATGAATAATTTTACGGTCATAAATAATTCAAAACATCTTCAGAACAATTAGAAATAGATTCTTTCTCACCTGGTTTTAATTCTTTAAATGTGTAGGAAAAGTTTGTTGAATCTATGCTGATTTTTTGGGGGTGACTCGTCTCATTTATTATAGTAAGTGCATATTGAATAACTTCACCAAACGGGCATTTCGGTTCTTTCCATTCTACAGTTAAGTTTCTTAATACTATATCTTTCACGGAGAAATCGGTCACACTCCCAGGAACTAAAAGAAGACGCATTGATACATGTAATACAATTGAAGAAAAATCAATCAAAATGCAATAAAGTAGTAAGATTTATAAATAATTTTTTTTAAAAGGAAAGGGCTATATTTTTAAGCGTTATAAATCATTTGGAAATCATAACTTTTTAAAGACTTTTGTTCAAACCAAAGCTTAAATGAGCTATGGATAGACATTATGCCTTTTTGGGGGCAGTTTAAAGGTAAATACATTTTTGAGTATGATGTTAAAATTCCGTTGGTATTATTTCAGGAAATGCTTTAAAATTGCCATTACGTGTACATTTAAATGTAGTTATTTATTTACTTGTAATTATAATGATGCTTACACATCATTCTGATAGATTTTCAATGGTAAAATATATTACCAATTTCAGATGTCCTTATTTGTACTTTTAATGGCTCGCTTAATTTGCTTCCCGATTCTGCGGCCACAGTAAAATTACAATATGTTCCTGGTATAACCCCTGTCACATTGGCAAAAGAGTCGTCAAAATGGTAAAGTACTTGAGGGTCACAGATTCCACAAGGAGAAGCCACACATGAACATACGATTTCAAAGGTGTAATTCTCCACATTGCCATTTTTACGTTTCCAGTCGACGATAACATAGGTACTTTGCGGTGCTATTTCTACATTTGATTCTTCACCCGGTTTAGCTGGAACTGAAATTTGACAAAAGAAAGTTTTTCTCTTGTAAACTTGCTCATTTCGACAGTACATCATTTATTTTGGATCTTTAACCCAAAATAACATCAACTGATTTGTGCACACTTTAGTAAAATTGATGTTTACGTAAATTAACATCAATGCTAGAAACACTTAAAAATTGAGTTTTATCAATAATTCATGCTAGCTTATACAGCTTAACCCATTTTAAAACTCACATGGTTCTTCACACAAAAAAAGGTAACATTGTTACTATAAAAATTGTGAAAAGAGACAACAAAATATATTTTGAAAGTGATTTCTAATTTCTTTTAAGTTTATTTAACTAACTTAATAATTATTGATAGGATATTGATATACTCTTTGCAGATGGATTGTAATACTAGTAGTAGTTCTCAAATGGTTTTTCGTGGTTTCTTGTAAAAAATTGCCATCTTTAATCTGCTCTGTTTTGCAGTGCAAATCATGTAAGTGTTGCATTTCTGTACAATAACATGACTCTATAAAGCGCAAGATGATTTAAGTATTTCTCATTTCTTTGACTGATCTTCATGTTAAAAAGTTGGCATTTTGGTAGTAACTTTCTGAATCTAGCATCATGCCATGTTCATCGAACCGCAAACCGCAAGTTTCAGACCGTAAATGTAAAAAAATGTTCTTTACGATTGTTACAATTTCTTCTTTTAAGAGATGAACAATACTTTTTGTCCTTTTTTTGGCATGGATTCTTTATGCAGCATTGTTATTTTACGGCGTGGTATTTCGACAGAACCACGACAATTATAGAAAATGTGCAAAGTGCATCGAAAAGTACTCAGCTTTAAAATGTCAATTTGAAAATTTCAACTAAATAGTATCAAAGAAAGCTGGATTACTTTAATTTTTAAATACCTATGGTGAAAGCATACAGATGTAACATCATATTATTATCAATGAAGTCCCATTTAAAACATCGACTTTAAAACTTCATGTTAACTAATATAAAGTATATGTACCTCAGAAAGTGCGTTGAGCTCTATGTAGTCCGTGCTTAACGAGGTCCGATCTACTTGATCTACGCATACGCTTTATTTAAGGAATGTTTTTTAGTTTTGTGTGAGTTATTGGTGTGTGAATCACACAGACTTGTCACGTAGGCATATAAAATATGCCTACGTGCACGTCTGTGTGATTCACACACCAATAATTCACACTAAACTGAAAAACATTCCTTATATTTACATTTAACATGTTTGGAAGCAAATAAATTATGCTAAATATTTGAATTTCTCGCTGCCCTATATCGTTGCATTTTTACTAACGTCGCTGCAGTCTCATTGTGACGTCACGTTAACACACGTTTCTCCGTGTATATTTCTACGCGTGAGTATACTTAAAAAATGAATTTAATTTTTGAAGATTCATGAGGTTATGAACTACGACGCTTCACGACGGCATATTTCATTTAAATTTTAAACTTGCCGGCGTGAAGCGTTGTAGTTCATATACCTCATGAATCTTCAAAAAATTAAATTCATCTCTTATATTTACATTATTTTGCTGATGACTTGCCATAAATTTACGCCGTTCAACTGTCATTTTTAAAACAAAACAGTCTGCACTATATTTTTTTTTTACTTTTCAACGTCAAGAGCGGTATTATGACGTAACAATGGAGATGTTCATGCTTATTCGTGGTACATACCTAATGTAGTTCATGAGAAAATATACTGCATTTTATTTTGTAAAGAATCATAGGAGAAATTTATTGGAAATGTAAATATAAAAAATGGTTTTCAAATCAATATCACAGTTGGCTTACTAGAAAAACACAGCGAATGTAAAAATTTCTTGGTACAGACTAATTAATCTTATCTTGTTTTATTTCAATTTTTGGGTTAGAAAAATACACTACAACCAAAAAGTATACGATTTAAGTCTTTCTCCTCGAACGTGTTGAAGTGTTTATACTCACTATTTCTTATTGAGTATGGAGAAAAATTATTTAATAATGTAAGAATTATTTAAGTTCTAGAAACCAATACAGTATTACAATAGTTTGTTGATGTTATGTAAACCCATTGCGACTTATAAAATATCTAGTTGGATATTTTTGATCTTGAATACGGTTCGTTATCTCTATGTGTTTCATGACTAATTTTTTTTGCATTTTCGGTTTAATATTTAAAAGATTTGGTATGATTTCATGCCCAAATGTGTAACTCTTTTTTAAGAAACAACAGGGTCCTATCAGTACTTTTTCAGGGTACAGATAAATGTGTACATTTAGTTTTTTAAACAGAAAAAGTTTATTCCCTGATTAGCGTTAAACTTTTCACTAACATTGAATTTTTCTATTCATAGACGTCACATAATGATGTAGCACCAGAGTGCTCTAAACTCTGAATATAATCCTGCTGGAGAAAATGTGGTATTTTTATCATAGACATAAATACAAATGAAATAAAAAATCTGGCTGGAAAATAATTATCATGACTTCTGATGCAATTTAAGCTGTCGGGTAGCCTTTTATGTTTATCTTTTATGTTCTTAGAGGGCTGAACAGGTCTAGAGATATTAACACAAAATGTAGGTGAAAGAAAATTAATTAATTGATTGATTGTTGTTTAACGTCCTTGTCGAGATTTTTTTTTTATATTTTTCTACAAAAGAACAAAAAAAAAAAAAAAAAAAACCCAACAAATAACAGTTGCTCAGGATTTTGCTTTACCCTGAGAAAAGTACATGTAGGTGGGGGGCATCATTTATTGTTGACATCTGGTGAATAATTACATGTCAACAGATGGAATTTGCAACCTGGCATGGCAGGGACACTGTGTATGCAATAGCCATCTTGATTAATCCAATTAGCTAATTAGCCAATAAGATTGAAGGAACCTATACTGAAATCTTATCTTGGTCAGAGGTATCTCAATTATTCACTTTTTTGTTTTAAGGGGGGACCTATGTCGTTCTACGTCAAAGCAGCGTTATGTGACGTCACAATAGCGACGTTAGTTTTTACCTGTTGACTTTTGCAACTGTGATATAGGCATAACATTGTTATTAATCAATAACGTATACAATTTACAAAAAGAAAATTTATTCATCAATTTAAATAGCAGTTTTATTTGATTTATGGAGTTTGTTAATATTAGAATTCTTTTCCTTTGGTTGATAATTCATAGCAATTTCACTTGTGAAGATACACCTCGATGATATGCTGATATATATATAAGTGCAAATAGATACGATAAATTCAGCAAAGAAAGCGGCTTAAATCATGGAAATATGTATAATTTTATGTTTACCATTAATTGTATTTTCTGGATAAAACTAAGAAAAAAATAAAGAAATGTACTTATTCCTATATTTGCCTATTAATTTATAGTACATGTAGATTTAATAAAGTCATTCCTAGGTTCTAATAGGTGTTGGTTACGACGGGGAAATGGGGGGGGGGACAGAATGATTGGAATGAAGAAGAAAAGAATTAATCTGTTTAAATTGTTTCTTATCAAAACAAAATACTCGTTTTTCGCAAATAGTTTTATATTTAGATGTTTGTTAGTGCTTACTTTCCTTTTTTTAGTGCAGAAAGGTCAATATTTATGACACAAGAGCACGAAAATAAAAGAAAACGTCATATTTCTCTTTAATTTTATCATAAAGGTATACTTTTTTCTTTGTTAAAATAAAGAGATGGATCATTTCGTTCCAAAAATATGAATTTCAACATTTTCACACAAAGACTTTTTAAGATATTACCTGTTATGCATGTCGGAATTGTAAAAAATACGACAAGAAAAACGGGGTGATACTTACAATGTGCCCCATTATAATTTTTCATGCGAGATGAATGGCAATGAATTTGCCTTCATTTTTAAGATACAAGTCATATAAATTAAATACCTGTTGATTTTTAATGTGATTTGACATTTTTGTTTCTTTTTAGCGCATATTTTGGGTAGAACAATAATGTCTGAAAATAATCTATTTTTAGCATTTCACACTGTTTTTGCACGTGCTCCTGTGTAAAAATAAGCATATAAAGGTACTATTTTTAATACCTAAAAATTAAGAACAAGTGGTCAGGAAAAAAATTTCAAAGTTTTGAAAATTTCACACAAAGACTTTTTGGACATAGGTCCCCCCTTAAGAGCTGCTGGACGCACCTAAATCTTAACAAGAATTCAATTTACCCACCCATCCTCACCCTAAAAATTTATTTATATAAAATCGGTTGTCATAAATTACAAACAAACTGTACCTTTTTGTTTCTGTCTTGTACATTTATTATTACTGTATATTATTACTTTATTTTTCCTTGACAAAACTGTACCTTTTTGTTTCTGTCTTGTACATTTATTATTACTGTATATTATTACTTTATTTTTCCTTGACACAACTTAAATATAATATTCTAGTTTTAACCTGTGTCTCAAATTGTAATTTCATCATTCAACCCGTGTTTCAAATTACAATTGTTTCACATTATTTTTTACTTATGTTATAATGTTAGTACATGTATTTCTGTTGTTGGGCGGTTTTTTAACCCCACCTTTGTAAATTTATTGTCATTTATTCAATTATTTTTGGTTAATCAATGTTTGACATTAATTTCATCATTTGATCAAATATATTTTATGATAAATTGAATAAATGACCTTTCTCACAAACAGAAGTTGTTCTGTCTTTCATTGCAAATGAACTCAGACTCACTGGAGAACATAACTGGTTGTTTCATGTTGACAAATAAATGGTATTTTATGAAAACATGATATGGAATGAAATTTAAAGTTTTAAAGTTATTGGAAAAATTTGGGTGACAAAAAAGTTCTTTTTAGAAAGAAACTGATATATATCTCAAATTAAAATGTCAATTTTCATAAGTACTAGTACTTAATAAGCACGTAAGTATTTTCTTACTTGTATATTCCTTAATTACACAACTTCTCCGACTCTTCATATCGCCTATTCCAACTGAAGAAATATTGAAAGTATACTGTGTTCCAGGAGAAAGATTTGTTAAATTACGGACATATTTCTTGCTGCTGTCGATTGAAAGATGTCCTGGTCCAGTAACATTCAAAGCATAACGAAGAGCTCCACTTGATTGCACATTTGATAGATCTATTATCATTTGCTGAGTTGTAATATAAGAAATAATCACACGTTGGCAGTCTGGATTATTAGGTCCTAAAATTTAAAAGAAATGCACAAAAATACATCAGTAGCTGATTAATAAACAACAACAACTTAAGATGTAAAATTAGATTTCATTTAAGGATGACGTTAATTCAGATGACAATAAAATCACTGAGAAGAATAAAAAAACCACCTAATAGACACTGTACACTTTTAAATCTTGTGTTTAATTTTAATTACAAATAAATACTTTTCACATTATGACAAAAATGTTCTTTACTGACGAAATATTACAAACAACAAAACACTTTAAAGAAATACAATAAGAAATGGAATAACGTTGCTTCATATTAATAAACGATTACAATTTAAACCAGAAATTTATCTATTATTACAGAATGTCCTCTGTCAGATTTCTTATTTTTTAAAAATTTAATCTAATATCTAAAAAATCGGAATGAAAAGAACTCTAAATTATTCATACCATCAGTTTACTTTGGTTGACCTTATTTTAATAGTTTAAATATTATCTGAGGTCAAAGATCAAATTATTGAGATATGTTGTAGGAAATCCTTTTATATTATTTGAATTTCTTTATTGCATGGCATTCTATTATTTGAAATAATTCATGGGCTTTAACACACATAAATCTGCAAAATGATGTTTAAAAAAATGAAACCTTTACTTTGAAATTGATATTGCAAGAAATAAAATTTTGTGACATATTGATTTAAGATATTGTACTCTATAAAATTTTGTATCGGACTTCTAAAATCTGAGTAAACGTCATTCTCAAGAAACACTTACTTGTTACCGACGAAAATGGACATGATCTTTTACTCAGTTCGCCATATCTGCTACGAGAAACTACAGTAAAAGTATAATTACTTCCAGGTTTTAAATCGGTAAATGTTACGTTAAAACCTTCCGCCGACTCCACCAAATCATGTGTCATTGTTATATTAAAACTGGAGGCTCCGTCCGCATGAAAACTATCTCCAAAAATGGTTATGCTTTCATTTGTAGCTAATGTAACTACATTTGAACAATTGGGACTCATTGGTTCTGAAACAAAATTATTCCTTTTCTTAGATAATAAATACATATGACATGAATACGAAAATAAAAGTTTTCTTCGAAATATAACTAGTTAAAATATTGCAATCAAGGTTTAATTTCCTTATAAAGTGTTTAGAAAGAGACAGCATTCAAAACACCATAATACAGACTTGAGTGGGTCGGGGGATGTCAAAAGATTAAAGTACACATTCTATTTTGACGTCACAAAGGTTTAACACCGAGCAAGGAGAATGTCATAAGTGAAAAACAAAATTCACACCCTGTGTGACCTATTCATGGCACTAAGGGCCATTGTCATTGTACAGTGAGGGTTCTTTATTATGCCAACGAAAACGATGATATGGGGTCTTTGAAAGACACGCAGCTATCACTTCAATGTGCCGAGCATTTGGCCAATCACTGAGCGACCGTTCTAACGATTTACCTTGGTGGTTTCTTACAAAATTTGCTGACTAATATAAATGCTATAATTTTCTTAATAATGACGCAACATTATTTCGATATTAGGAAGAATATGCAGATAACGAACAGTTTTCAATATCAAAGTTCATAAAACAATACAAAATAGGAGCAGAGGAAACACGGACCTCCAATACTTCAGAGTTGCGATCAGGTGCCATGGAGGAGTTAGCATTCCTTACAGACTAGTCACACCTGCCGTGTGCCCCTTGTCATGATCAGGAAATAACGGGAAAATCCGTTGTCAATTCAGTGAATAGATAATGGACTAACAATTAGTATGAAAACGTCAGTCAGCATTTGACTCAATGATAAATTGTATTTGCCAAAGAGGTCATGTATCGACCATAGAACTTCTCATGAACCACTGGATTATAAAAGCTGAAACTAATGAGGAAGCATTCTTGGGCAGTGTGAAATTCATTTTGGTTTTTTGGAATATTAAAAATATAATCAAAAATATTAAAATATTAAAAATATTCAAAACTGACATAATAATAATAATAATACGAATTTCTTCCTAATTCAAAGATCAGACCTTTATATAAATAAAAAAATTACTTGTATGAACTTTGAAAGTTGCTGGTTTGGATTCTTTTCCATTTTCGCCAATGGTATTAACTGTTATGTCAACTTCACTTCCTGGTTGCACATAGAAGACAAAAGTAGGTAAGGAGGGTTTAATGGTCGTAACACCGTTTTTCCAATCAAAACGAATCTTCGTCACCCCATCCGAGAAACATTCCCTGGGATAAATTTTTATATTTGTTTCAGTTGCTACAAACACGTTTTGGCTACAGTTTACCTCGTCCATTTCTAAAAAAAATTGTTATTTTTTGTTATTCTTGACATGGAAACATATGCATTGATCCATAAGAGGCAAGATATGCATTTATATTTAAAATCATCAGGATAGAAAAATATGAAAAATATGTTTTAGTGGACGCTGATTTTAAGTAAAATGTATATGTTGGTAGGCAAACTAGTTTCAAAATGCTAGTAAAGTATTTTTTGCACCTTATATTTTCAATTGATAAACAAACATAAAAATTATGCTAAAGTAAGAACCACAAGTGATAATAATCTTTACATAATTATCAATATGTAAAAAAAAAGTTTTTACTGAAATTGAATTATGTAAAGTGGTTTTCCATAAACAATTCAAGGTCTCATGTAAACAAAAACATTACATTACCTGTCGCAATAGAATAATTACAAGCTTCCATTGTCCACAGGTTATCCATACCCTCGGCGTACATGGATATTGTATAATTTCTTCCAGGATGAAGATAACTTGATAAATCGTATTCATTTTTTGTATTTCTTACTAAAGTAACATTTTCAGTTTTATTGGATGTTGTTAAAAGAAATAACAAGTTCCTAATTGAAGCTGTGATAGATGGATTTAATATAAATGTATTATCCTTCACCGTACCATAGGAACAGTTGATGTAAGGTCCTGCAAATAGACAGTTTCAATGCACAAATTAAGTACCATTTAGTTCTTTAAAAAAATTCACAAATCTAGTATAAAAACTATGGGTCTTACAATTGATATGCAGTATATCAGTCAATATACAACGAAATGAAAGTTTATTTACTAACAAGATACATTCCTACTAATGCGTTCTGTTAAAGATAAAACAGGAGTTCGGTGTGGATCTGTAGAGAAAAGTTATATGACGTTTCAGTTTTCACCACTGTATAATATTAGTAAAAAATGTACTTCAATCTTTCTTAAAGTCATCAAAACTTCAATAAGTATTCATTTAATGACATTTTTCTGCAGATATGTATTCAATTTCTGTAAGATAAACATACTTTGACTTTTGCCTTAGAAAAACAATACATGACCAGCTGAATGAGTTGATTTGCGCTATAGATAATAGCGTATACTACAAGAATTTTACGATAGTAAAAAACAAAAAACGAAAGGTGATTGGAAGGGAACGATGAACATTTTTGCCATGCATTTCGTAGATAAAAAGCAATATGTTCTTTCATTATTTCAATGCTCACATTTACAAACAATTCATTTTTTGTATTTAAACGTGGGTTTTAAGGTTATATGAATGTATTCCGTGTTAGTGTACTTTTTATATTGCAGCAAATGCATTCAAAAATAATTTAATTCTCAGTATAGTTCTATTTTTTGTTGAATTTTTACTTTTCAAACATGTATTTGGTCAGTTTTTGGTCAGTTTATGGACCTCTAAAAACTATGCTATTAGAGATGTGTGCATGCCGACGTGTCAAGTGAAACAATTCTACAAGGCTATATATAGCAGGTACAAGTGACCAAAAATTTTCAATTAAAAATGGCGGAATCGAAGAAATATGGCGGACAAAGGCGTACAGGAATGTAGTAAGCCGTACAAAGATGATAAACGATGGCTTTTTAAGAGTTCATGTCAGCTTTAAAGCCAGACTGTAAGGCGAATTTTGCCTGTATTTTGTTTGTTGTACTATCGGTGAATACAATTGTCAGGTAAATTTCCTGGCCAAAGGCACAAGTGATCAGGAATATTGTAACTTAAAAGCTTTGTTGTCCATTTATGTGCCTTTCAGATGCTGCCGTTCTCCTTATTCTTGAAGCGCTTGTGTTCTGAATGTGACACACACTAAATTTTATTTGTCCGTTTTCTAGTTAACAAGGTAACAACAAATTACAAACACAGTGGAATCTTTCTTAGTTTCTAAGCTTTGGATCTATTTTTCATATAAAAAAAATTTTCACTTGTGTTTTTTCTACTCCATGTAATCGAATGTGTAAACCTATAGGGATTAAGACAACGACTATTCGTATTTTGAGAACAGAAACATGTTAATGAACTTATGATAAATGGCATTGACTAGAATCCACTCTGAGTATGGAAGCGTAATTATATTTTCCCGTTAGAAAAAACAAACCTGGTGTTTGGATTAAGGACAGAGTAAGCTACAAAGACACTTATCTATCGTTAGAAATTGATACAGGAAAGCACACAGAACATAAGTAAACGTATGTAAATACTATATTTTCTTTTGAATTGAACCTTATCAAAGTTTGAATAATTGAATAATTGAATAATTATTACATTTAAAAAAAAATAAATTCCAGTGTTTTGCCCAAATCTTATTTACTTAAATTTGACCTGTTTGTTCCATATGTAAATATATATTATGTATATATATTGTACAGTATCATCTACGATCTACAGCACTGGTCTAAAGAAAATTTGGAGCGGAGCTTTTCAGAGTGAAGACAAGTTTTAAGGGATCATCATCTATCTAACATAAAACTTTCAGCAATTAAAACAAACTCTTTCAAAAAGAAGCTAATAATACTAAGATGTCGAACGCGGAAGGAAAGTTTGGCAAGATTGGACAACAATTTCGGTACCAGAAATATCTGTAGCCTGACAAACATATGACAAAGGTATAAATTCATTCCGCATGTAATTTCGATTATGTTATTCATGAATATTGTTTTTTTTTATTCATCATTCGGTTTTTAAAAAAGAAGAAAATAACTTATTCAGATGAAAAATATTCTAATTATTATCTCATATACAGTTGGTGATCGTGATTAAGATCAGCGAAATAGTGTAAGATGTCACACGCCGTAAGAAAGTATGGTAAGGTAGAACTAAATTTTTCTGAACCAGAATTGTCTGTGACCCGTTCAAGTTCTGCAACAAAATTGCTACATGTATGTAGCTTCATGTAATGAATGAAATGTTTTTAAGAAAATGAAAACAATCCCAACCCTTTGATTTTTGTTTTTCCGATAAGATCCTTTAAATTCTATTAATAAAAAAAATCTATCAAGCCCACACTATAATATTTGCAATGTGTACTTTATTTTAATGCTTACAAACATCCATTAATTCTTGAACGACTCTGAAATTCAACCAGTCATTCACTCTGAGAAAAATGTACCGGTCTAAGAAAACCATAAGTATAATAAATTCGCTCTCAACTACATTAGTCAAAATACTAGTCTCACATTTCCCTTTTTTGTAGAATTTGAAGAATTTTTTAAAATAAGGCCCTCCCCTAAATGTTGGTGCCACACAAGTTCATTCTGCATTGTCAGTGTAATCAAAACTAAATCTGATTTGTAGCCCTCCATTAAAATGTTTTTTAATTAATCTTTTTAACTGAAAAAATATTTTTTAAAAAATTTCCCACGTATTTTCTTAGAAAAATGCCAAAATTTGATAGACAACAGATATTCACAGGGATAATATCCACATTTCCACGAATATACGAAACCTTTAAGAACAAATAGTAGTCATATATGTTAACATGGTGAAATGAGAAGGATACATGAAACGTGCGGCGAAAACGTGAGAGGTAAGAGCAAGTGCCACTGAGATGTCAGCATCACCTGTGCTGAATATGAACGTTGTAACCCAGCAAAAAACTTTGATTTGTAAATCAAATTTGTTAAAAAATACTTACTAGTATATAACATGAATTGACAATCTTCTGAACTTTGTAAAAACTCTCCATTTTCCTGTTTTA
Organism: Saccostrea cuccullata; assembly: GCF_032062105.1. Classification (NCBI taxonomy): domain Eukaryota; kingdom Metazoa; phylum Mollusca; class Bivalvia; order Ostreida; family Ostreidae; genus Saccostrea; species Saccostrea cuccullata. The sequence continues at coordinate 50,774 of NW_026938751.1, forward strand.
CTGCAGCATGAATTACTATTGAATACTCTTTTCCTGAACTTAAGTTCGTGAGAGACACATGTTTTGTAAAAATTGGATGACACGTAGTATTAAGTTTTTCATTTTGTAATTTAGTAGTTATGCACGTGTACTGGTCGTTTTTCATAAGCCCTACACTACTAAGGTTGAATGTGAAACTATCCTTTGTCACCCCCGTAACAAATTGATCTTTTGTTGGACATGGCGGCATTATTGGCCCTGAAAATATAAAATACATTGTTAAAAATACATTTTTTCGTGAAATTTGGATATGCTTAACGGATTTCTTCATATTATATGATACACCACATATTAGAGTTCTACTGCGCAATGCAGTTTTCAATACTGTGATAGCGTACATTTAAACGTTTATTTTTCTCCTGACATCCTATAAAGTATACAAAATAGATTTTGGAGGCACGTTTGTTTTTCAAAAATTGGCCGAAATATAGTGTTCCAATTGATATTGTTATTTTCTGAAATAATGTGCTTAAAAATTTGGAAAAAAGTTAGAATAGTGTTTCATAGGAAATTTAAAACCATCAATGTATGAATGCATTCTATATATACGTAGTCTATACATGTAGTTCTCAATATCAAACTGTAGTTAACTTTATTATTTTTTATCGTAGTATATTGTAGTATACAGAATATGAAATTAAACATGTAAGATATATAATATCAATTTATTTCTTAATTTTGTAATTGTTTTCCTTTTATGCAGTTGTGTTCAAGGAATCTTTTTAATATTAATATTTTTCAAAATCAAAATACTATAATAATTATTATATATATTTTATTATATCATGGTTTATTTCAAGAAGAAAAGATTAAAGAAACACACAAAAAAATAATTCATTTGCCCTTTATGAAACTCATCAATATCATCCAAAAAATATTATAATTTCTTCTTACAAACACTGTTGATATATAAATATTTACCCATGATTTATATATGATTATTGACCAAATTTATTTTATTTTATTGTGGTTTCTGTTTTCCTAAATTTTTTCAAATTGCAAAATTGCCAAAAATTAAAAAAAATTCAAAACCTTTCCCTCGTTGTGAAATTATTGAATTTACACATAGAAAGCTTACGTGTGTAAACCGTTACGTTACTGCAACCGTTCTTGCTGTAGATAGTCTCATTGTTTCCTGTTATTGCAGAAAAAATTGATATTTCATATTTGTTTCCGGGTTCCAGACCCTGTACAGTTACAGAGGTACTACTCTGCGAAATACATGATGGCTTTACTGTTTCATTATCCTTATATAGAAATGCGCATAAATATGTTGATGGCGACATATCTTCATTTTGTACAGATAATTCAAGAGTAATGTACGATTCATTCCCAGTAAAGTAATTGTTGTTCCAGATACAGGTAGGATTCTTTGGTACTGTAAACAGTAGAAAAGAATTATTGTATTATTTGTATAAATAAATCAAGATCTTATGAAATCAAATTACTATATTTCTTCAATATGCAAGTACTTTACAATTAATCGCATTGGAAAGAATTTATAATTATGAATGGGGTCCATGTTTTTATTACACTTTAACTGGTCTCTTTTCATGCGGATTGAAATCTAGATGCTGAATAAAGACAGTATTGTTCCCATGTAAAATGTATATTCCTTTGTATCTGAATAACTAGCAAGGAAGCTACTCTTGTTACTCTTTAACTTAATTCAATGGCCCAAATCTGCATTAAATTAGATGGGCGTGACCAGTTGGCAGGGATGCTCGCTCCTCCATGGCATCTGATCTCACCCATAACGTTTTTGAGGTATGTGTTTGCTCTTCTCCTACTTTGTATGCACTTAAATACTGTTCCTCACATGTATCTCAAACATTTCACTGTGTGAGTATGCAGTCAGTGGGACTTTATGTTATTTTTTTAATGTAATTAAAACGTAATTGAAAAAAAACAAACTTTTGAATAAGACAAAAGGAGAATCTTTTTAAGTTTAAGTTTCCAAACTGATCCCATGGATGAAAATGAAAATTCTAAAAGATTACAGCACATTTACAGGACACCAGTAATCAAATACCATATAATAAATTTGCTATTGCATCAAAGATTTAAAGAAGATTTTGCAGGATCTCCATATCTTGTCGAGAAAATATAAGTGATCCTTTGTATGATATAGTGATACACATATTTCTTTTTCTATTTTTTTTTTTAGAAATAATTAAGCATTTATTTAAGATGTTAGGCAAAAATATATGACTGAAATTGTTGATTTATGATGCAATTAGTGAAAATAAGTCTTGCGAAGAATCTTTACATCTAGCCTTTGAAAGAGGGTATTACGTCTTCTGGTGCATTCAGAAGCTTGGTGAAGATGTTGGATTAACAATAAAAAAAGATATACAGGAAATGGGGCAAATTAAAAGTTTTGAAGTATTAACCACATCTAGTATCCCAGGGAACGAAATAAATATAAAGTTCGGTGTGTAAACGAGCACAAACACGTGAAAAGAGTAGAATGATGCAGCTGACGTCGTGGAGGCACTGTACGAAAGGTTGGTGATGTTGCAATTGCAGTTTTACTCAAGAATTGTAAGTAGACACATGCATGAGCCTACAGAACGTTTTTGTTCATCGGACAAATCGCTGTTGTACGTTTTCAATGATACCTTGCTGCGGTGTTTACTCATGAACAAGATCTTTCTGGACTTAAATCCATGATTGCTCATAGCAGGCTCTCAAGCAGGGAGGGGTAAAGTCTTGGGGTACTTATATGGCATGTATCCATTACATGATCTCTTTGCCAAAGGTTTAGAAGTATACCAGAGATCAAATCCAGAGTTCATCAGCGTATCTTTAAAACATACATTATGTATTAAAGAGACTTTTAGCACGGGGCTATGTCTTGCTCATCAACAATCGCAAGATCTGTACAGGGCAGATATCACTTCCAGGAAGCTCATAGATCCACTTTCTTGCAGTGCTTCATCCGATCCAATACCTTCCTGAAAGTTTTTCTGCTGTGTATCATGGCGAAGTATTATGAACTCCAAATTGTTTTCATCATTGTGAAACTGAAATGAATCCATCTGTAATTGATAGTGAAACTCTAGGTCCCGTATAACTAAATGGATAGACATATTCTACCAGACGTATTGGCGAAGGACATATGGGGAATGTGGAGCCAATCTAATTTCAAAATCTGCAGGGTGAATTACTCGTACTGATTTGTGCTTCGTAGCCCTTGAGACACTAGTGTTTGTCATTGAATTAAGCATTTCATCGAAAGAGTAATTTGGTGTTTAAATTTCTTATAACGAACAATGTCAATACATCTTCTCAAATTCTGAAAAAGCTTTTTGATTGCAGTACGAGGTTTTATAAAGTTTTTCTTGTGATAGTTTTCTACATGTACTTGTGCAACCGTTGACCCTGCCGCCTTTTATGCCCCCGTAAACAAAGTTTCGGGTTAATATAGTTTTTGTCGTGTCTCATCGTCTGTCTAGCTGGCTGTTTGTCTCACTGTCTGTCTGTTTGTCCGCAAAAACTTTAACCTTGCCCACAACTTTTGATTTAGTGGAGCTATGACTTCCATATTTTACGTGTGTATTCCTTGTGACAAGACCTTTCTTTGGGTACCGCCAAATTTGACCTTTTGACCTTGACCTTGGAGTTTTACTTTTACACAAAAATTCCAATTATTTACTTTGGCAATATTCTTTGAACAAAAGATACCAGTATGATAATACTTCATATATCTATTCTTTATGAAAAGACCTTTCATTGAATACCAACAACTTTGACCTTTTGACCTTGGAAATGTCCGTGATTATGAAAAAAACTTTAACCTTAGCCATAACTTTTGTATGGTAAGGGCTAGTGCTTTCACATATGTGAACCTTATGAGAAGATCCTTCATTGGATAATAAGAACATTTACCCTTTGACCTTGACCTCGGATTTTGACCAACTTTAAAAAAAAACAAACGTTTTCCATAGATTTTGAAGGGTTAGGGCTAGTGATTTCGTACTTTTTAAATTTAATCCTTGTGACAAGACCTCTCATTTGATGTCAAGAATTTTGACTCTTTGACATTGACGTTTGACCTACTTGTTTAAATCTGTAACCTCGGCCATAATTTTGAAGGTTTAAGACTAGGGCTTCCATGTTTCACATATGTATTTTTGTGGCAAGACCTTTCATTTGATACCAATTACCTTGACCTTTTGAGCTTGACCTTGGAGATTTCCTTACTTATGAAAAAAACTTTATCCTTGGCCTTCTTCATATTCAACAATTGTATTTCCAGTGAGAATACCCTACTTTGGGTACCAATATATTAAATTTGCATTTAAGAAAAGTTCAGTCTTCCGTGTGTTGCCATCCGGGGGCATCAGTATTTCACAAACACGTCTTGTTGAAGTTGAATTGAAAGCATATGTGAATAATGATAAATGAATATTTTTTTTAATCATATGCAGAAGTAAGTTTGAACAGATTTTAAGCTATGTTCGAAAATAATATTTTAACGCAACATTGTGTTTCAACACCTTTGATTCTTCGCAAAAATCCTCTTTTATTATCAGTCATATTTATACAGAAAAAACTTTAGTTTTTGTAGAATTAAGTTTGGTCTAATTAAGACCCCAGGAGTTTTGCAAAGAATTACATACGAAAATGAAGGCATCTAATTTAAAAATCTCGTTTGCTAAAGAACAACTTAGCCTTCTTTAGTCATATCTTTAAAGAGGCAACCTCAGGCCAAGTTGATTTAAATCTATTCAAATGAAGGGGGTAGGGTGGGACCACCATTAGCAATCACAGTTTGACATAGAAGAAAGGATAACATCTTAAAACTTCTTCCACCTAAAAATAGCAAAATCACTATTAGAACTATTGATATTTGCATCCTGCGATAAAGCGAAAATTTAAGTTTGCCCCCCCCCCCCTTCCACACACACACACACACCATGCCGAGGAAAAAATGCAACAATTAACTCATAATTGATAGGGCCAAGGAACATCTTGTTTTTATTAGTCCCCTACCGGTACTGAGTCTCTCCGTCCGCCCGTCCGTCAGTCTGCCTAACTTTGTTTTCAGTACTTTGTTTCTAAGCGCTTGCAGATATTGAGCTGATTGTTTTGGTATGTGAATGTATTTTGATAAGTTACAGTTCAAGTTTTGTTCGTTTTCGTGAATTTTTGGCGGAATTTTTTAAAATAGTTTAAGATCGGGTTCGTGACGCACATAATTAATGTTCCAAATGTGAAAAGTTATTGATTTGTACTTCTGGGTAACTTTATAGTGACAAACTTTCGTTAAAATGATAAATGTCCTACGGATCCCTTTTAACGAATGCGTTCTGTGGCAATATGGCAAAGCAAAAAAGCATATAACTCTAACCCAGTGCATACTAGTTCCGAATGTCAACATGGTGTGTAAATCAAATTAATCAAATTGTTTTTAATCCAAATGCACGCACGTGCGTGCACGTGCATGATGACCATACCTTCTTGTAGGAGTTCCTTATATCTATCTATATTCTAAATCCCATCCTGTTTGGTTGTAAAACAAGGGAGTTATAGCCATTTAAGTTTAAGCCAATCAGATTGCAGCACGCGTGCATGCGCGTAATTTCTTGAATTTTTTTGTACATCATATTGCAGGATATCCTAATGCATGACTATGTTTTAAATTTCAAAGCATTTCGTCAAAAAACAAAGGAGATATAGCCATTTAAAGTTTTAGCCAATCAGAATGCAGCACGCGGGCATGCGCATGCTTTCATGAAAATGCTTATATATCATGCTGTAGATCTTCATAAGGTAGGTCTATTTTCAAAATTTCAAAGGATTATGACAAGAAATAAGAAAGATATTGAGACTTTAGTTTCAGCCAAACAGAGCGAAGCGCACGTGCATGCGCGTGAGATCTTACTTTTTGACCATGTCATTTTGTCTATGCTTCTAATATATACTTATAATATGAGTTTCAAAGCATTTCATCAATAATTTAAATAGTTACGTCTGTATCAATTATATTGGACATTTCTCATGTTGGGCGTGCGAGCTCTTGCAAGCACATGTGCATGCACATGCTTTCATGATAAATCTTATATTACAGGCTGTAGATCTCCCTTATGTATGATTATGTTCAAAATTTCAAATGATTTTATAAAAAAACAAAAAAGATATTGAGACTTTAGTTTCAGCCAATCAGAGCAAAGCGCACGTGCATGAGCGTGTGATCTTGCTATTTTGACCACGTCATCTTGTGCATACTACTAATATATCCTTACATTATAAGTTTCAAAACATTTCGTCACAAAATAGAAAAGTTACGGTTAGGCCAGGTAAAATTAATCTTTAGATTCTCATCCTAATTTGCTAAAAAATTGGGGCGGGTGGGCGGATTTTATTTTTTATTTTTTACAATTATTAAATTATAAGGATCAACAAAACATGGACGCCTCGTACACATTTTTTTTTCATTATGTTAATACAAATATGATTAGATTAAATTCTTTTCATATTCTTTAAAATATTTAAAGAAAATTCTTGCTTTAAAAATTAAATATTTATTGTTAATTAACAAATTATCAAGTACAATATTATACGGCACACCCTGAATAAAATGAGGTGGGGATACCAATAAATTATGTGTGCTTGACTTAAAATTCTTATTTTGCAAAATCTATATAAATGTTCTAATAATTATTCTACTGAAAAATCTAGGCCTTCTCTAAAGTCTGTCAACGACAATCTCTCTAAATACTTGCTCCTGTCAGTGATGGTATCAAGATGTGTTTATGCTATTTTTTTCTTTTCTGTCTTCTCTATACTGACAAATTATCTTTTCCTTACATATTTAAACTGCTTTTATTGCCGATTTTTCTCCATTCTTCAGATGACTCCTTTGCTATAAATAGCGACACGCGACTTTTAATACAGACGGGAGATAACTCTTAAACTTTGACCCAAATTCTTGCTGGATAAAAAAACATGAAATACCTTTATTAACACCCAAAAATCGAAATAAAAAACATCGGGGCGGGACACTTTGAGAGGGTCGGGCGCGGATGAGAATCTAAAAATTAATTTTATATGGCCTTATATCCATTATATATTGGTCATTTTATGTTTTGCACGTGCGCGCTCTTGCAAGCACGTGCGCGCAAAATGACCTTCATTCCGCAAATCTACATAACATGCCTACTTACCCTAAAAAGGTTTCACCTAAGTCGGATGTGTAGTTTACAAGATCACTAGCGGACAAAATTTTCCCAGGAAGAAAAATAATAAGAATAATAATAATAACTAGATGAGATCTCGTTGCGAGCAACGAGTAGGTCTTCCTTTGAATTTCTTGATAAGATGAGATGTGATTTTGACTGAGATATTCGTTTAAAGAGAATGACATTGAGTTTTCCCTCATTAAAGTTAAAGTTACTCATTTTTATCACGATATTCTGAACACCTTTAGTTTGATAAGGCTTATGAAAATCCTACCCCTTTTCGAGACATAAAGCATAAAAAATATAGCATTTTGTCCCTTGCGACCCCTAATTACGTAACATATGATAAAAATATTATCAGATATTGTTGCAAATCGTTAAGATAAATACTTTTGCCCCAGTAATGTATAACAAAATATTGACCATTAGAGAGTTATAGATAAAAGAATATTGGCCCCTCTGAGCCCCTAATTTGAGGGGTCAGCCCCTTTTTCTTGATATCAAATGAAAAGTCTTGTGATTTTGAAGATTTTTTGTTCAACAATTATTCAGAGATTTCTATTCGTTGTTGAGATATGCTAAATGGAAATATTTAGGGGCCACTCTTACAAGTCCTTAATGGGACCGTTTTACAAAAATTCAAAGTATGCATATTGTTTAGAACATTATTCTGACCATCTTTTGTTCAATATTGCTTATCAAAATATTCCCCCTTTTCGTGATATAAAGCGTCAAATATGTGACATTCTGGCCCCTTGTGACCCCTAATTACGTAACATATTATCAAAATATTATCATATGTTGTTGCAAATCGTTAAGATAAATACTTTTGCTTCAGTAATATATAACAAAATATTGATCATTAGAGAGTTAAAGATAAAAGACTTTTGACCCCTCTGAACCCCTAATTTGAGGGTTCAGCCCTTTTTGTTGATATCAAATGAAAGGTCTTGTGATTTTGAAGATTTTTTGTTCATCACTTATTCAGAGATTTCTTTTCGTTTTTAAGATATGCTAAATGGAAATGTTTAGGGGCCACCCCTGCAAGTCCTTAATGGGGCCGTTTTACAAAAATTCAAAGTATGAATATTGTTTAGAACATTTTTCTGACCATCTTTTGTTCAATATTGCTTATCAAAATACTCCCCCTTTTCGAGATATAAAGCACCAAAGATTTGACATTCTGGCCCCTTGTGACCCCTAATCACGTAACATATTATCAAAATTGTATTATATGTTGTTAAAAATCGTTAAGATAAATACTTTTGCTTCAGTAATGTATAACAAAATATTGACCATTAGAGAGTTATAGATAAAAGACTTTTGGCCCCTCTGAGCCCCTAATTTGAGGGGTCAGCCCCTTTTTCTTGATATCAAATGGAAGGTCTTGTGATTTTGAAGATTTTTTGTTCAACACTTATTCAGAGATTTCTTTTCGTTTTTGAGATATGCTGAATGGAAATATTTAGGGGCCACCCCTGCAAGTCCTTAATGGGGCCGTTTTACAAAAATTCAAGGAATGCATATTGTTAAGAACATTATTCTGACCATCTTTTGTTCAATATTGCTTATCAAAATATTCCCCCTTTTCAAGATATAAAGCGTCAAAGATTTGACATTCTGGCCCCTTGTTACCCCTAATTACGCAAGATATGCTTAAAAGTTTATAATATATTGTTCCAAATGGTTTAAAATTTAAAAATTTCGAAAAATCGAGCAGAAAAAATGATAAAATTTTTTGGTCACACGGGGGATCGAACCCGGGTCGCCCGCGTGACAATCCATTTAGCCATTAAGATCGCCGCTTCGCGTTTTCAAATGCAAATATCTCGAGATTGGCTTGTTCGATTTTCAAACTAATTACATATTTCGCTTTTGCAAAAACGTTTCTATTCAATTCTAAAACAAAAATATTAAAAAACAAAAGTTGAAAAATTGCGTTTTTTAAATTTGCTTCCGGTATCAACCGGAAGTATTGACGACGAACGAAAAGGCAATTCCGCAACGCTATATGTCATGAACTATCATCTCCAATTAATCTTCAGTTCATATCTTAAGCAGTTTTCGCTACTAAGTTAAGACAAAATTGCATTTTAAAATCAGAAAATTGTCTATATCTCGCGAACGGAAGTGACGTCATAAAAACGTTTAAAAACCTATCAAGATCAATTGATGATCTATTACATATGAAAATTTCATGTAAATCGACAGAGCCGTTTCTGAGAAATCGCGTGCACAAAATCGGTTGGAAGAATAATAATAATAATAGGGAAAAAGAAACCGAACGAAAACAATAAGGTCTTCCGTTGGAAACGGAAGACCTTAATAATAAGAAACAGAGTAAAAACAATATGTTCCCCAACTTCGTTTGGGGAACATAATTATCTCAGAATGCTTGTTTGCCTTGACACACCACTTTTCATGTGTAACTATCAGATGTCTCTATTGAAATATATTTCACCATTGTAAGGTATTAATCAATACATACATGTATGCATGCGTTTTTGTGGTCCCAGCAAAGGAATCTACCCATTTTCTATCTCTTTTTTTTTAATTATTAGCATATTGAAAATTTCAAATACATTACGATTACTGCCAAAAATGTCTTTCTTGCTTTCTTTCTTTTTTCTTATAAATACGAGACTTTATCAAAAAGTTTGTAAAAGGTTTCTGGTTCATCAAAGAATCTCCACATTTTAATTTATAAGCAGTATCTTTTCTTATTCTACAAGAATGTTTTTTTTAAATATTTATTTACAATATAATGCATTTGAATTCGCTACGTTGAAATATATTTATATATAAACAAGACAGGTTTTTGTCTTCACTTAACTCCAGGGAATCTTATCAAGATAAGTTTATTGCTTCAGATGAAGCGTTGTTGGCAGAAGTCATAAAAACCCAACGACAATAGCGCAGAGTGATCGCATAAAGTCTGTTGTTTTAAGTGATATATTGGAAAATTACTAATGTATTAGGCTTTTATTTTCAAAATAAATAAATGTATTCATATGATAATTATAAATTGTGTCTTCACTGACATCATATTATTAATTTTATCGCATACCTTCTAGAACGTTTTGGTAACCTCCCGTCATTAAAGGCTTTTTCTCAATATGTGTGTATTTAAAACACAAAAAACTTACTTGTGTAAACTGTTACGTTACTGCAACCCTTCTTGCTGAAGATAGTCTCATTGTTCCCTGTTATCGCAGAAAAAATTGATATTTCATATTTGTTTCCGGGTTTCAGATCCTGTACAGTTACAGAAGTATTGCTTTGCAAAGTACTAGTACATGATGGATTGACTGTTTCATATTCATCATCATCTGTGTATGAAAACGCACATAACTGTGACGATGGCGACATATTATTTCGTAAAGAAAAATCAAGAGTGATGTTTGAATAAACCCCAATTACGAATTTTTTGTTCCATCCACATATAGGATCTGTTGGTACTGCAAACAAATAAGAAGCAATTGCATTATTCGTGTAATTAAAACAATATTTGTATGAATATCAACATTCTTTTTATCAAAATGCGAGTAATTTAAAATAATAAACACCACAAATTACATTTTTCTTGCAAAAACTTTCTCCCCTTGCTTTCTTTTTTAATTATTTTTTTCCTTTTAGATACGATCGAGGCTTTATAAAAACGTTTTTGGACTAGCGCTGTAAAAGGTTTCTGGTTCATGGAATTTCCACATATTTACTAAGCAGTATATTTTCTTATTGTGCAAGAAACACCGTAAAATATGAATTTTGTTTTTGAACAAATTGATTTATTTACAACAAAATGCATTTACATTTGCTGCTTTTACGTTGTAAATTTATATATAAACAAGACAGGTTTATGTCTTCACTAAACTTTAGGGAATCTGATCAAGATATGTGTATTGCCTCCAAAGAACCAATGACGTTGTTGGAAGAAGTCATAAAAACTCAACGACAATAGCACCGAGTGATCGCATAAAGTCGATCTGTTGTTTTATTTTATAGATATATTGGAAAATACTAATGTATTAGGCTTTATTTTTCAAAATAGATAAATGTTTTTATATTATAATTATAAATTGTGTCATCACTGACATCATATCATTAATTTTATTGCATAAGTCCTCCAACGTTTTGGTAAACCCTCGTCATTGTCAAAGGCTTTTTCTCATAATGTATATATTTAAAACACAAAAACTTACTTGTGTAAACTGTTACGTTACTGCAACCCTTCTTGCTGAAGATAGTCTCATTGTTTCCTGTTATCGCAGAATAAATTGATATTTTGTATTTGTTTCCGGGTTTCAGATCCTGTACAGTTACAGAAGTATTGCTTTGCAAAGTACTAGTACATGTTGGATTGACTGTTTCTTCTTTATCATCATCTGTGTATGTAAACGCACATAACCCTGACGATGGCGATATATTATTTCGTAAGGAAAACTCAAGAGTGATGTTTGAGTAAACCCCAATTATGAATTCTTTATTCCATACACATATAGGATCTGTTGGTACTGCAAACAAATAAGAACCAATTGCATTATTCGTGTAATTAAAACAATGTATAAAAATGTATAAAAATATTCTTTTTATCAAAATGCGAGTTATTAGTAATAATAAGCACCGCAAATTATGTTTTTATAGAAAATTATTGTTTCGAAAGCTCAATTGGATTCAGAAGAAAAGCAAAGGATTACAAAGCCTTATTGCACACAAGCAGGAAATCACCAGTCATAATATCATTATCTACAAGATGAGTGTGCTTTTAATTAATTTGTAGGAGGACATTATAACACAATTGATATCCACAGCCGTGTTTAATTACATTGATACCTACAGCCGTTTATTTTATTAGTGCTTTGATTAAAAAAGACAAGTAAGTGTTTATAGGGCATAATAATCTCAAGGCTTGTCTAAGGAATCTGTAGATTCCTTATTATAAATAATATATTTACGATGTATATTTTTCATGTATTTATAAATATTGTGTAATTCTCTAAAATCAGTTTATAGGTCAGTTCTGTACATTGTAAATTAAAATGTTGATGATTTAGTCGGTCAAATCTGGGACTATTGCAAAATGACTTTCTTACATAATTCTTGTAGGAGTTTAAACACTTTCTATCTTTACCAAGGAAACAAGAAGAAAACAGATAAACATATTCCCGTTTATGGGTGAGAAAAATAAACTTCAATTAGTAAAAGTCAACCCGAAGTATTTAGTACAAACATTAATATGGACAATGAAATTAACTCTCCATCTTGTTAACTTTGAAAAGACTTTAATTTTTATTCTACGAACTTTATTTCAAAACTATACGATCACTGTTGTTTTTGATGACTACTTAGTATATGTAACTTAATAAAAATTGGTAGAGAGTTTAATCATCTTGTCTTGATTCTAGCTCTGCTCCGTTACAAATTTATATTTAAAAAAACATTTTTGACACCAAAATAAAGATTTCGACACCTTGATTTGTAAAAATTGGACAACAATAATCATATTCCATATCATGAATTGCCTAAAGATTAAACTGAAAGAAAACTACAAGACAACATTTTCTGGTGGTAAAAAGACATTTTCCGACCCCTAAATAGCTAGTCTTAGTAATAATGCCTTCATGGTTTAGTAGTTTTGACCAGCGATTTTAGTGCAAAGTAACAACAATACATATCTGATTAATTTTCATAATTTTTGGCCACAACGTCAACAAATTTTCGTATATTGTGTTATTATGCGCTTCTTTTTCCTTTCAGTATACAAAGAGTTTGTACATTAACTAATCAATTTACTCATTCATTAAATAAGTTCATTTTATAAATTCATTCTCTAATTTTCAAGAATTTATTTTATTTTTTCCATATGATTATCAGCATATATTGCAGGAAAACCACCGAATAGCCCTTTATTTATTGAATCATTACATTAATGATCTTTTATGCATGACAAATAATCAGGTCATTTTGTACACTGCATTTGATATTATTTGATTTCCTTTAAAAAACACTTTCAAATATTTCAGTAGATATTAACCAGAAAAGTAGTTCCGGCAGCTGGTTGTTAGGGGGGCGTGTCCCCATACCAAACCAGGTTATTATGTTTTATTCTTGTGTTCCTTTTTGGAAATCAACCAATGAGAGACTGGAATATAATCAAAATTAAATTATTCACGTTTACATGAACTTCTTAGTAGGATAAAACGATTATCTTTACAAGATGAATTGTATGCACAAAGGCTGATCGATGTTTGAGCTTTGGTACAGGTAGCAGAGGAAAATAAGGGACAACTAACACAAACTTTTTCCCATTCAAAATTTTCATATATTTGCTTTTAAATGAGGTGCTTCTCTAACCTTAAAAGTGATATTTGTTTAGATATACAACTAAATATTTAACAAAGACACCTTTTAAGGTGAAAAATGTAGAAACTGCAACTTTATAATTCAAAACATGGAACATTGTTACAAAAAATAAGTAAAATTGTCATCAAGAAATTAAAATCATCATATCTATAAAAGAATCATCTTGGAATGATTTTTTCCAAAAAAATATTTAAATTTGAAACATATGTATAACATTAATAATAAAAGTCTACTAAGTTCTGGCTGCTTTCAAAGTTTCTGACTTGTTTTAAAAACGTTAAGATAGGAACTCGCTTTTAGCCAAATACCGACACAATTTATATATTTTATTTTTAAGGAAAAATGCTGTTTAGGCATTGACGTTATTTGGAAATAAACAATTTTGAAAAACCTCTTAACGAGGCCGAGTCTAATTCGAGTGCGCATGACTTTGCGCAGCTTTTTAATTTCATGCAGTGTTTGTGCGACAGATACCTGTGCGAAATATTTTGATTTTAATACAATATTAACATTATTTTTAACCCCTATTGGTCTGAAAATGTCATTTACGACAATAGGAAAAAAAACCCGCTGAAATTGCCTTATATATAGCGACGTCACCATTTTCGGATTTTGTAGGCAATGCATGACGCTGAAGAATGACGCAAGACTAACTTGTATGTTCAAGACTTCCATGGGTATTATACTAATAACTGATGACAGAACATCCAAAGAAATATACTAGCAATCTAGACATTGCTATTTTTTTTTTACCGAAAAAATCATATGCGCCGATAATTCATCTGCACTGATATTTATTTATCGTAATATGGCAATTTCAGAGGTATTGGGCTTTGAAAAAATAAAAAAAAAGATTCCTAGACCAATCCACCTGGTGAACTTTTTTGAAATTTCAGAATTTGATGACTTTTTACAACTACTTTTTTTCTACTTGAAGGAAAAAAATCTCTAGGGCAGAAAAGCAAAAAATATGGGGAAAATGTGATAATTTGGTGCTTCTCCAACAAATACCCATAGGGTCCAATAGTAAAATTTGACAACTTTTCAGATGGTCCCCTAAGAAATTGGGATGGTAAACATTCGATTTTGTAATCTTATAACAAAAAATATACCAGTAAAAATTAATTGTCAAAATATTATAAAAATCCCTAGGGCAGAAATAATTAGACTCGGCCTCGTTAAGATAAATAATATAATTTAAAATTCTATTGTGATTTAGCATATGGACTATACATGCTATATGCTAACGAAAATGTAACATTGTAAGCTCTAGTTGACTATAGTTTTAAAGTTTTTACCAGTAAAAGTTTCTCCTCTAGTAAAATTATTTTGACCAAATATTTCAGCTTGTTATATTTCATTTCTTATTTGTTCAAAACATTTCTTGTATTTAAAGGAAATAATACCTTTATACTTACACATTAATTAAAATATTTACATCTATGGTTGGTTATTGCAATAAATATAGGGGTTAAAATTTTCAAAAAAAATTTCTAGAGTTAAGTTTGATATTAAATTAATTTGAGTACCTGGATTTTTACTGTAGTTTACTATAGTTATTTTTTATTACAACAACATATGATTTAAATTCTTTGATTCTTAAAACCTCAAAAGGGAGAAATATTTTAATACGCAGAGTTGAATAAAAGATGCTCATAATCGTATTCTTAACAATATACAACCATTCAATTTTAGCAAAACGGCGCCATTAAGGACTTGAAGGGCTGGCCCATATTTCTATTCTGCATGGCTCGAAAAAGAACATAAATTTTTTTAGTAGTTGTTAAACAAAAAAATCTTTAAAATCACGAGCCTTATCATTTGATATGAAGAAAAGCCTACAAGGGCCAAAAGACTTTCATCTATAACACTTTCACTATCAATGTTTTGTTATAAATTACTGAGGCAAAAATGTTTATTTTAACAATCTGCAACAATATATACATTATGATCATATGTTACGAAATTACGGGCCATAAGGGGTCAAAATGTTTAATCTTTGATTCTTTATATCTCCAAATGGAGAAATATTTTGATAAGCAGTATTGAATGAAAGATGTTCAGAACCGTATTCTATACAATATACAGCCATTCAATTTTTATAAAACGGCCCCATTAAGGAATGGAAGGGTTGGCCCATTTATATTTTTATATTGCATAACTCGAAAATGAAACGAAATTCTGAATATATGTTGAATAAAAAATCTTTAAATCACGAGCCTTATCATTTGATATGAAAAAAAGGGTCTGACCCCTCAAATAAGGGGCCTAGAGGGGCCAAAAGACTTTCACCAATAACTCTTTCATTATCAATATTTTGTTATAATTAATAACTGAAGCAAATAATTATCTTAATAATTTGCAACAATATAATGTAAAAAAAATGATCATATGTGACGTGATTAAGGGCCAAAAGGGCACAAAATGCTAATTATAAATCTTTGATTCTTTATATCCCCAAAGAGAGAAATATTTTGATAAGCAGTATTTATTAAAAAATGTTTCGAATCTATTTCTAAACAATATACAACCATTCAATCTTTGCAAAATCTTTTCAAAACGGCCCATTAAGGACTTGAAGGGCTGGCCCATATATATTTCAATTCTGCATAGCTCGAAAATTTTACGAAAAGAAATTTCTGAATAGTTGTTAAACAAAAACCTTTCAAATCTTGAGATTTATTATTTGATATGAAGATAAATGGTATGACCCCACAAATCAGGGGCCCAGAATGGCCAAAAGACTTTCATATATTACTATTTTACAATTTTATATAAATCAAACAATTTAAATCAAATGAGGAAAGTCTTGATATCATCATGTGTTAACAAAGATCACAGTCAAAATGATATCTCATCTAATCGAAAAATCGGACGTATGACCTACTCGTTGCTCGCAACGGGATCTTATCTTATTCTTTTTGATTATTATGGTTCATAACCACTATGAAAAAATATCCTATTTATTGTTAAGGTGAAATGCTTTACCTAGCATAACAGTTGAAGGTACAGTAGTTGCAGAAGTGCCGGTCATAGTTGATGAGGAGTCAGTGATTACTGCAAAACTTTGTTTAGTTTGCATTGGTGATGTAGAATCCATTTCTTCCTCTGTCATAAAAATAATTTTTCTAAACTGTTAGGCTGAAATTTTATGATCTATTGCTGCTTTAGGTAAGTCAAACGTTATCGTTCCTGAAAATTTAGAATCTTAAAGTCTAATCTAGAAATTTTCAGGAACGATAACGTTTGACTTACCTAAAGCAGCAATAGATCTTTTTTTTTTAATCAGTCTTAGCTTAAAACTTAAAAAATATGTCAATTATATTGAATACTAGTGTAATTGTAACAGGGACCATAACAGATGTTCCCCAAATGCTTCCCAAATCCTTTATTTGAGCAATATTTCTAAAAATTTTTTATATGTTCAGTATCAAAGGATTTCATAAAAGAATTATAAAAGTTACAATGATATCTACTACATGTATATGTCATTTTACGTTGCGCATGCACGCGCACGTAAATGCATAAGCAAAATGATCATGAAATGTTGTAAATACAATTATTTAATCAATTTTGTTATGTTTTGAGTTGAACACAATCTAAAAAAAGTTTTAATTACATTTTGTTTTATTACATTTTGCGTTGTCCTCAACGCAAAATGTTCGTAATTACATTTTATGAAAATCCCAATGCAAAATGAAATATCGCAAACTGTAATGATGTAAGAATTATATTATCACATTTTGCATTTATACATTCTGCTTTGATCTCGACGAAAAATGTAACAACACAGAATGTAATAATCAAAATTAATTATAGTTTGCGTTGCTATTACATTTCGCGTTGTAACAAAGCATATTAGAGTAATACGAATAAAATATTTTTTTCTTGATAGTGTCAAACTTAACTGATACGTTTTTTAGCCATTTGGCGTCGTTCTCTACTTGTCATTTCATTTAGTATTTATATAATAGTCTTGTGTTTTGCGTGCACTATGCCTAAATAATTTAATTTTGTTTGTATTCTCGCCTCTCATTGGTTGATTTCCAAAATGGAACGCAAAACATTTTGTATAATCTGGTTTGGTATGGGGACACACCCCCTTGACGACCAGCTTAATCATCATACCCATGCAATCTCCTTCATTTCCAGTCCTCGGAATCCATGGAAAATTCCAGATTTAATAAATGTACCTTCAACTTTAAACAATTACTCGTTCTTACCTCATGTAAACAAACATCATGGCTGCTAGATCTATGTATCAATTATTACCTCCCCTCGCTTCAAATCACTTCCATTACTACGGTTATATTGCGCGGTAAATTTAAACTTATAAAACACGTAAAAAGCAACGCAATTTTACATCAAAAGTTGTTTAATTATTTTAAAATTAAATTATAAGAAATGACTTTAATTCTTGGCCATATTATCGAGTATAATCTGGTTTGGGTCAGTTTACGCTTTTTTATAATCCGCTTCGCGGATTATAAAGCGTAAACTGACCCAAACCAGATTATACTCGATAATATGGCCAAGAATTAAAGACATTTCTTAAATAGAAGTCACGGTTTGACACATGGTGCACGAGCCGGAGGCGAGTGCATTATGTGTCAAACCCTGACTACTACTTAGGCATAGTGCACGCAAAACACAACACTGTTGTAATTATTATGCTGACTGTTGTACTGTATAAAAACGGCAATATTTTCTTTATTCCCAATGTTTTATCACCTGTTACATTCGTTTACTCTATTATGACGTCACCTTGTGCAACATGTACGTCATAATCTTTTTCTTTAATTTTGAACGTTCCATGCTCTAGGTATAATCTACAGATAGTTATAAAGAATATTATTTGAGTGAAGGAAGGGGGGTTGCAAGAAACTATTTAAGAAGAATTATTTTGTTAATTTTTAATCTTAAGTGTAAAATATTTGAAACTAAGTTTATATATATTATAGTACAATGCTATAGATAACGGCGTCTGTGGCGTAATCGGTAGCGTATCGGACTGACAATCTCGGGGTCGTGAGTTCGCTCCCCAGTATGGACATTGTCGGATTTTCTTCATAAATGGAAGCCGTGCACTATTTCGGCATAGTATGCTTACGCTATATAAATCCTTAGAACACTATGCGAGAATAGTAGGGTGTGGGTTATATAGAGAGAAACTGACAGGAAGCATTATTTACCCCACCTCTGTCGATTTTTTCTGTGAAATCCTGGCTTACGATTGATTGAAGTCTGTCACGCGCGAAGGCGGTGGATTACTTATACCCGGTCAATTGTAATTTTATAGGCCTACCCGGTCAGTTGTAATTATCTATACCCGGTCGATGTATTATGTCACAAACACAAACATGACGTCATAATAGGCACAGTATAAGCCTGATGAAGCATTTAGCAGAGAAAACCATTTATAAACTACAGATAAAACGTAAATGTTTCATCGGTGGGGTGAATTCGTTACATAGTCTTTTAGTGACAGGGTATGGGATGATACCTGGTTAGTAAATGTCATACCAGGCGAGGCGAAGCCGCAGCTTCAATTCCCGACATCACCAACATTTCATCACTTTATATAGAGAATAAGACATACCCTTTTCCATATCACATCCTGTATCAGCCCGAGACACCAATATCAGCCAGAGGGCCGAAGGCCCGAGGGCTGATATTGGTTGAGGGCTGATACAGGATGTGATGTGGAAAAGGGTATGTTTTATTATATTTATTACATACTTAGTAATAAAATACAGAACACATTCAGTTGAGAAGAAAATAAGTAAATAATCATGCATGGACTTCTTACATACATGTACACAGTCTAATGTCTCATAAGATTTGGATTTGTTTCTACTTCTATTTCAATGCACTTGATCCGTAATTTGAAAATATTCTATAGTATTACATGTATTTGTAAATTAAGATTAACCTTATTTTCAAAAAGTTAAAATTAAGAGAATATGAACCCACCAAAATTGTGTATGATCACACGTACTGTTATTGTGGTTTAATTTACTAAGGGTGTGATATTGACGTCACAATAGCCGTATCAGCCCTGCAGGGCTGATACGGATATCAGCCCTGCAAATCCATATCAGCCCTGCAGGGTTGATACGGCTATTGTGACGTCAGCCATATCGCATATGCAAAAACTTGTATTTATTACTAAGTGTGTAATAAATTTGCATATCCACTACTCTCCACTTCTCTCTCCTACTATGAACATGTTTGCCATCAACTGCGTTCATAGCACTATAGACGCAATTGCTTCTGCTATGACTGCAATTGCTCTATCACATTCATGTAGAACAAACTCCACTACAATAGTAATACGTGTCGAGAAGTATATATATGAAACTTTTCGTAAAAGGAATAAAAATAAGTTTTTAATAATATTCTTTGAAAAAAAAAAGAAATTGAAAAAAATAAAATTGCTGATTTATATCTTTAAAAATTTAGTTTTGGTCAATGTATTTAATTGTATAATAAAACTTTTTAAAATTGTATAAAACTGCCATATTTTTATTTTTTTGTATCATGTATATTTGTACAAAGAAAGATAACTCTTCACACTTGGGTAATAACATTCAGAAAACTAGTATAACTTGTATATAGGCTATCTACTTCAAGAATAATTTCAGCTATTAAAAATAAATAGAAAAACTAAAAAAAAAAAAATCATAGAAAAGCATTCTGGAGTAATAATCATTATAAAAGCATTATCATTTTTCATCATAGTGTCAAAGATTTTTGTCAGAGGGTTTCAATAACGTTGATCAATGACGTCACAACTGCATCAAAACAAAAATTAAGAGAATGTGTTGACGGCGCTGCTTGTATCCAGATAATTGTGTTTGAGAGGGAAATACTTTATAATTGTTTGTGATTTATTAGATAAAAGGATCATTGATCAGGTGTACTGATTTTAGAGCCGTATGTTTTTCATTACTGAAGACAAGAAGCCGCGTCCTTATGTAAGTCAGAATTTCCTCTGATATTCTTGAATAAATCAAAGAATGCAAATATAAGAAATAAACAACGATTATTCAGTGAACATGGCATTTTATTACCTAACCTACTATATAAATTATAATTAGGCATTTTAAACTGTTTCACGGTTTACTTTATGTTTTTGCGTGATCATGAAACAGTGAACTGTTGACCGGGCCACAGAATGAACTGTTGCCTGTTTAAAGCGTCATCGTGATATTCAGGCGTTTTGATGATCACGACATCACTATTTACCTGCTCTATAATTAATCAAATTTAAATAAAACACACAAACATTCAATTTATTAAGTATTACTTTAAATTAAAAATATTAATTTAATCTTTATACTACGTGTTCACCTAATTAATAGACATGTATGTGAATAAACAGTTGTGAAAACCTGTTATTGATTGTTTGTGTATTTTATTCCAATTTAATTAATTATATAGTAGGTTAGGTAATAAAACACTTATTCAATGACTACTCGGTGAAACAGTCAAACTGTTGTCCCTCGGTAGTGGGGGAGACCTGGGAAACTGTTGCCCTCGGCCTTCGGCCTGGGGCAACAGTTTCCCAGGTCTCCCCCACTACCTAGGACAACATTTTGACTGTTTACCTCGTAGTCATTAAATAAGTGTATAATGAATAGCAATAGCTCTGCTGGCATATTTTCCATGATGCGCTAACGCGCATCATGGAATATGCCAGCAGAACAATTGCTATTCATAACGCCATGTTCACTGAATAACGTTGTTTATTTCTTAAATATTTACATTCAGTGTAATTTTCCTTATGAAATCCATTAGAAATCTACGACGTTCAAATTTCTATAACACACGCGAAACCTTGTCACCGCGAGTTAGAATACACAGTAGGAACTATATGCATTTTCAATACTACAGAAACACCAAAATGTAAATTGTGTTATTTCAATTAAATGAAAAACTACAACCCTGAAAAATTCACGTAGAAATTAACTTAATGTGAGTTCAGAATTAATTTGTCACTTTTTTCATCGCAATGTTTGTTTGGGTTATTTAACTTTGCAACGTCATTTAACGTCATTTGACGTCACAAATGGCTCTTACATCTATTAGCCATGGCAGTTTTGAAGGGCGCTAAATTCACATTTAAGATTAACGAAATAAGCAATTATGAAGAAGGAAAATAAGAGAATGTAAATATAAACATTGAATTAATATTTTTGGATGTCTCAGGTCCTATAACACACCTGGCCGTGCCGACAAATTATCATACCGCGCTACCGCGCGGTATTCAATTTGTCGGCACGGCCAGGTGTGTTATAGGACCGAAGATATCCAAAAATATTAATTCAATGCTTAATTATACATTTATCTGTACAAATAATGATTAAAAGTAGGATGATACAGCGTATTAATATTGCATTTTTGTATTAGTAATTTTAAAATTTTGAAGTGTCATTGATGGACCAGCCACTACTCAAGAAAGCTATTCAGGTGACATGCTTTATGTAGTTAAACGAAACATACTCAGATAACGAACAGTATTCAAGATCAAAAGTCCATAAAACAATACAAAACAAGAGCAGAGAAAACACGGACCTCTAAAACATCAGGCCTGGGACCATAAAACTTAGACAAGCTCACATTTGATCTCAGTCTCACATTTACCAAAGGGATATTTAGTGGAAAAGTGAGATTGAGACCAACAGTGAGCTCGTCTAAGTTTTATGGCCCCCAGGCCAGAGGTGGGATCAGGTGCCATGGAGGAGTGAGCATCCCCTGCCGACTGGCCACACCCGCCGTTTGCTCCTTTTCATTATAGGGAAAAAACAGCAAAATATCCGTCCACAATTCAGTGTTTAACAATTAGTTTAATAATAATAATAATAATAATACTTTATTTATTTAGAGAAGGTAACCCGATTAGTGCGAACACTAATCTTCCTCGGGGCCTTCTTTAAAAACACATATACAATGCATATATACAATAAATAAAATTACAATTGTGAGACAATAAAAAATCAATCAGTATGTTACAAACAAATAAAAACATCAGCATTTCAGTATAGAGAGAAAGAAAGAAAAAAAAAATCACACAGAATCATTGCGTTTTATAAGTAGAAAATTTTCAACACTTCTTTTAAATATTGCAGGGGATTGAGAATTTCTGATATTAATTGGTAACTCATTCCAGATAATAACCCCTGAATATTGTAAAGAATTTTTAAATAAGTTTGTTTTATATTTTGGTAGTCGAAGTTCGGAATTTGTTTCTGAGCGTAAAGTGTATGATCCAGAACTTTGAAATTCAAAAAGATTATGCATATAATCAGGAGACATTCCATGAAATATTTTGTACATTAAAATGCTTTTCTGTAAATATAAAAGTTCATAAACTGTTAGCCAACCTAAAGTGTTAAATAAAGGCATTGAAGGTGTATCATATTTTTCATTTAAAATAATCCTAGCTGCTTTTTTTTGTAATCTGTAGATTCTGTCCATGTGTGTTTGAGGACAATTGCCCCAAATGGATAGACAATATAAAATCGATGGCAGGATAAAAGCATTATAAAATAGTTTTCTAGTACGCATTGGAAGAAACTTTTTGATTTTTCGTAAAGTAAATAATTTATATGTAAGAGTTTTGCAAACTGCATCTACATGACAAGTATATTGAAGATTATGATCAATGTGAACACCTAATAATTTTTGCATTTCTACATTTTCAAGGGGATGATCGGAAAGTTGTAAATGAAAATTAACGTTTTCTAATTTAGATTTCTTTTGGTGTGTTCCCATTAACATACACTTTGTTTTATCAGTATTTATAATCATCTGATTTTGTTGACACCATTTTTGTATTTGACAGAGTTCATGATTAAGAGTGGTTTCAATACGAGAAATACTATTATCATGAAGATGCATTGTAGTGTCATCAGCAAACATATCAATATTACAATGTTCAACAGACAATGGTAAATCATTAATATACAATAGAAACAACAAAGGACCTAAAATAGAGCCCTGAGGCACACCTGCTGTGACTGGCAGTGATTCAGATGTGTACGCACCAATTTTAACACTTTGAGTTCGATTATATAAGTATGATTTAAACCATTTAATTGATATTGGATCAAAGTGATAGCATTCAAGTTTTTTAATTAGTATATCATGATTAACAAGATCAAATGCTTTGCTAAAATCCAGATATGTAATACCTACAAAATTTCCTTTATCTATTGCATGCAACCAATCATCAGTTAGTTTTGTGAGAGCTGTCTGGCATGAGTGAAGTTCTCGAAATCCAGATTGTGCTTTCATTAGCAAGTCAAAGTGAGAAGTAAAGATGCGTATATTTTCTGCTACAGGCTTCTCTAAAACTTTCGATATCGTTGGTAAAATCGAGATTGGACGATAGTTTTCTGGGTCTGATTTATCGCCCTTTTTAAACAAGGGAGTTACTTTTGCGACCTTTAACTGTGAAGGAAAAGATCCATTGATTATGCTAGAATTTATTAAGTGTGTTAGAGGTTTGGATATTATACTAGCTGACAGTTTAAGCAATCTAGGTCCAAGAAAGTCTATACCAGCAGATTTGTTTACATCAAGTCTTTTTAACATTTCGAATACCTTTTCTTCATTAATCAAAGGGATTTCAAAAAAGTCTTGATCTCCAAGTTTTGTCTCCGTGTATCTTTTCAATTTTTCTGATTTAAAAGCAGTAAACGAAAGATTATCTATTAATTTTTTTAGAATTTGGGCAAAATGCTCATTAAATGCATTTGCAATATCTTGTAGATTATCAAGATCTAAACCGTTATATGTTATATTGGAAGGAGACGAGTTTTTGTCTGATTTTGAGGCTAACTGATTTAAGTGGCCCCACATTTCCTTTGAAGTAGAACTATTTTCAATTACTTCCTTATAATATGTAGATTTTGCATTATTTATTAAAGATGTGACTTTGTTCCTCCAAAGTCTAAAATTATCCATGTCTCCCTGTTTATGAAATTGATCTCGAAAATTCCTAGCATTATTTATTTCTGGAGTTAACCATTTAGTGCGGAATTCTGATTTCACACGCTTTGTTTTTACTTTTGCATGCTTATTGATTATAGCATTGAAAATATCATAAAAACCGTTTAAAATGTCATTGGGATCATGCAGTAGAATTAATTCATCAAAATTTGCATTGTTTAAATCATGCAAAAAGTTTGTTTCATTAAAATTTTTGAAGTCACGGTATTGTATTTCAATATGTTTGCCTTTTCTTTGCATGCTGTTAGATCTTCGTGTGGCACATATAGGATAATGATCAGACATCACTACAGGGGGTACTGCTATTTCACATATGTTAGCAGGGTGCGTAGTGTAGAAATGGTCAATAAGAGTTTTAGAGCTATTAGTAATTCTTGTTGGGGTGTTAATTAATTGTGTTAATCCAAAGTCTACAATTGCAGATGACCAACTCCGCGGGGGTTCTTTAAGCATATCAATATTGAGATCACCTGCAATAATCACTTCCTGGTCGTCACAGCAGGTAGCGCACTGTAACTCTTGGACAAAATCATCTACCCAGCAGGAGGGGGCAGATGGTGGACGGTAAACTGAACAATAAAGTATAGGTTTAGAATTTTTAAGATTAATTTCAAGCCACATTGTCTCAATATTGCTAATTTCTAAATCCTTACGGCGTTTATATTTCAAATCATTTGAAATATAAGTAACAAGTCCACCACCAGCCTTTCCTACTCTGTCTTTTCTTTCCAAACAATATCCTTTTACATTTATACTACAATCATTAATATTTTCATCAAGAAATGTTTCACATAAGGAAAATATATCAGTGTAAAGCTGTTCTTGTAAATACAAAACCAATTCATCTAATTTTGGCATAATGTGACACACATTCAAATTAATAAAATGTAGGCCCTTTTTCATTAAACCAAGATTTGATTTACATATGTTTTGTTTTATTTCATTTGAGGTATCTGGTTTTGGAGAAGAATTTTTAGGATTTGTTTGTTTAAGATTCGAAAAAGTGTTTTCCTTATTAAAACAAGTATCTATCAGTTCTGATGTAAGATTTAAATCATTTGAGCAATTATTAATTAAAGAACAGGTGCAAATTAATTCGTTACAGTCAAAACAGAGATTATTCAAAGGATCAAAATAATTTTTGACATTGATAGTGGGACAGTTATTCGTATCACCGGCACAGCTTTCATTGCCGTGACCCTATCTGGTACAAAACTTTTGTTTGTGACCATGCTCACCACAATACCAACATACAACTTTGTTTCCATGTCGGCAGTTTCGCGAGGAATGGCCTTGCTCTCCACAGTAAAAGCATGTTTGCACAGATGAGGGCCTTTGTTGCTTAAGGATTTTCACATGGGTATTGTACAGCTTGAGAAGCAAGGAAGTACCGCGATCAGACAAATGAATGCCATCTCTCCAAAAGGAAGGGGAATTCCAGTGCTTGAATGATCCGCTGGTCTCGATAAGCGTAGCACCATACTCCTCACAGATATACTTTATGCACTCATTAATTTCAGTAACATCCGCATCACACCTTGGCATCACTTCTGATATGAACACGGAAATGGTATGATTTCTCCTCTTTAGATCTGCGATGATTTCAATGAAATCATTCTGAATCGCATCGATGTTGCGCAGGTTAGCTACATCATTACCGCCGGCCTGGATGATGACATTTTCGATGGCAGATATATCATATCTTTGAAGTTTTGTACGGATGTGTGATATGTTAGCACCACGATTAGTACTAACATTCACACTCGAATCTAAGCCTCGGGTTTTGATTCGTTGAAGAATAGAACTTCCGATGACCAGGGTAGTTTTTTGGGTTCGTTCTCTTGTAGAAATAAATGGAGAATTCGAAATCCTGGGGAAGTTTCCTCGTTCTTTAGGAGTCGATGAAGGCTGGCTCTCTCTGGAGGGATGTAAATTAGGACTGTCCTTTGTCGCCATCATTTTGTTTTTCTGTGTGGGTTGCGTGTTTTTCCATACAGAACTGGAATCCATGGTATCTGTTGATGTACTGGTAGTTTTTTTGTCAACACTAAATGAGCATTGGCTGTGTCGCGATATACCAGTTTTAACAGATATTCCTTCGGTCGATGTTGCCTTCTGTTTCATCTGTGTTCTCGGAGTCTGTGTGAAGGCGTTGGTACAGGCTTTTGTTTGTCGTGCATCCAAAAGCTGTTTCTTTAGAAGATTTACTTCCTGTGTCAGCAATTTAACAGTTTCAGAAAGAAGTTGTACATTTTCTGAGCTGCTACACTGGTGGCAATCTATCTCCACAATTGATTCATTTTGTTTTGAAGGTCTTGGAGTTGATGTGCAGCTTGGTTGATTGACAATAATCTTGCAATCTGTCAGAGAGTCATTTTGGCTGATGTCAATTTGACTTTTAACTTCTTCTAGAAAGTCATTTTGGTACCATTCAAATGCACCAGTCCCTTGAACGAGAACCGTATTTGTGTTCTTGTAAATAGTTACTGTTACTGAGTCGCACATTGATTTATAGATGCAACCATTTTTCTTATTATTTCCATGGAAAAGAAGCATCTTCTGAAGCACAGATAATACAAACTCGTGCTGCTGGCCATCATAATTTATGGTTACACTCTCTGCATTTAGTTTAACATGTAGAAAGTCTGGAATACTCACTGAAGGTGCAAAATCCTTTTCCTTATTTGTACCAATAAATGATTGTGACAGTCCATTAAATGAGTTCAAAATTAATGTAAAAAGATTTGAATTTTCACTGAGATCCATCATTTCTTTATCATTTTAACAAAACGTCAGTCAGTATTTGACTCAATGGTATGTTTTATTTGCTGACAAGGTCAGCGTATCGACCATAAAACTTGCGAACTGATGAGTTTAAACAAGACTGCTGATATTCTTCTATCATCAACTTGTTTGTAATTTACCTCGTTTTAGAAATTGTTCATGCAAAGAGCATGCCCTTGCGTATCGAATCAACTGAGATAAATAAACTCCGTATTTACCTCGTTTTAGAAATTGTTCATACGTAGAGTATGCTCTTGTGTATCGAATCAATTGAGATATATATACTTCGTATGCAGGTGAAGAAGGTATATTGCTGCATAAGTAAGGGAAGTTGACGATAGAAAAGTTAAAGTCATCACTTTTATCATAGAACTTGGTTGTTAAATTACCATTAATGTCTTTTTCAAGTAAGATATCCAAGTATGAAACAGATGTGTCAGACTCTGTGATATCTTCTATCTCAAGCTCTCCGTCTTTTTCATGTCATTGCATTTTGAGCTAAACACTTTCAAAAACGCGTGAAAGCGAGAAACACATACATGCATATATACATACACACAAATAACACGATTAAATGCTTACCCATTTTTGATGTAACAACAGTTGTATTCATTTCACAAACATGATATCCTATGCACAGGGACAAGACAACCTTAAAGGAAAAAAATAGATACGTTACATATAAATTTAAAGAAGACATTGTAATGATTCAAGTTATTGGATTAGGAAGCCATTTAGATAAAGATCAGGAATGGAAATCTGAATAATTGTTATGTATTTTCATTCACAGACGACATTGTTGTTTTAGAGGAACTTAAATACTGAATTGAAATTTCTTTTTTCAAAGAAAACAATTTTAAAGATGAAAAATTTTAAGAAAGGTAAAATCTGAGAACAAAAAACCCGTCTTTATATTGGGAAGTGTGAAAATTGGCGTGTTCTTCATTTTTTAAATCTCAATCTTAAATGAATTTCAAGATTGAAGTTAATAAAAATTAATTAATGTCCTTCGCTTGCGCGAAAGCGAGGAGACAATAAATCTCATTCGTCCGTCCGTCTGTCCGTCCGTCAGTCTGTCATAACTTTTGAAGGGTTAGGGCTTTAAAACATATGTAATTCTTGTGAAAGGCCATTTTATTGGATATCAAGAACATTGAGCTTTGACCTTCGAGTTTGACCTACTTTTTAAAAACTAAGCTTGGCCATAACTTTTGAACGGTTAGGGCTACGGCTTTCATACTTCACATATATAATACTTGTGAAAAGACCTTTTTTAAACCAACAACTTTTACCCTTTTAATTACCTTGGAGTTTGACGTACCTTTCAAGAACTTATCCTTGGCCATAGCTCTTGAACAGGTGGTGTTAGAACTTTCATATTTCACAATCGTATTTCTTGCGAAAAGACCATACTTTGGGTAATTATATATTCATTTTGAGCTATATTTGTTAACCCACCCACCCCTCCAGAAAGTGATACTTATGCGAATTTATGTGACTTTAAATTGTGCTTTTGTTAAAAAAAAATATTATGATTTAGGGATACATGCTTATTTATTTTTGTCTGAAAAAGGATAATTTAGAAAGTAAATTTGTAATCAGTGTTGTGGTGCAACCTGGAAGATGAGTTTGCTGGATGTTAGTTGAGTGATTAAATACATTTGATGTGGTCAGAACTAAATAATTTGAAAGGTGTGTTAAACACACAGGCGCCCGTTCCTCCAGTGTGCCCAATATTTTTTTAAACAGGTGTGAACTATGAACGGACCATAAGAATGTTTCAAATCACAGGAAAAATTCTTCCAGCCTAAACAGACTTTCAGTGTCACCTAGAGTCATGCCATATTGATTGACAGGTGATGCACGAGGATTTCGTGTGCAGCATGCATGTACAGAGAACGAGTTACTAGTATTCATTGCACAATAGTTGTAAATGGGTTGATTAAATAGAATCACAGAGTGATTATGACTTTGGCGATGTAAATAAAACGAAGAATGAGAATAAATACAAGTGATTTTTTTTTACAGATAATGTATTAAGGGGTTGCATCTCTCTCTCTCTCTCTCTCTAGATCTCTCTCTCTCATTCACGGCATCGTTTTCACAGACTTTACAAGAATAGAATAACTTAATAAAATAAAGAAAAACTTTTTTAAATTAATTATTTAATACACTGAAAGGATTATTGAAAACATAAATACTTGTCTGTGAAAAAAATGTTTTCTGTTACGAGAAAGCGCTCCAAAGTTATTGTATTGATTTCCTGTTTCTGCTACTGATTTTCGTATTTATTTTGTTTACTGATATTTCTCTTCTGAAACAAACGTTAAAACGATAGATCTACAATTTCTAAAAATAAAAAAAACAATGTACACATATAATTACTAGGAGTAAAAATGAAGCAGGAATAGTCATATTTATTTCTATAGATCAATCAGTTAAGAATAATTTATATATGTGCGTAGCGATATATGTATAGAACAAGTAAATACCCGGTATATATTAATTCCTTTTAATTATGTTACAACTTTATTTTAAAGTGAAAAAAATATTTAATTTATTTTTTTTTTCTTTTTAAAATGAAGGTTCAGCATACGTAAAAAATAAGAACGGAAATATCTACGAGTTCTATATAATAATACATGTCTCTTCATAATGCCAAAGACATCGGTGGGATGTTAATAGCGAAAATATGATTATACACATGCATGAATTATAAGTACTTCAACAGTCATTTAAAATGAATTAATTTTTAGCAGCCAATCAAGAATCAAAGCTAACAGGCTCCGCCCACTTCATTTGCATACCGTTTCCCAAAGCGTACCGTTCACAAAACGAACCGTTCCGTGGAAGAAACGAAACGTACCGTGCACAAAGCGTACCGTTCCGTGCACAAAGCGAACCGTTCCGTGCACAAAGCGTACCGTTCCGTGCACAAAGCGTACCGTTCCGTGCACAAAGCGAACCGTTCCGTGCACACAAAGCGTACCGTACCGTTCACAAAACGAACCGTTCCGTGCACAAAGCGTACCGAACCGTACCGTTCAAGTGGTGTAGCTAGCACGGTTTAGGGTCTGTAATTATATAATTATATATAGCGCCAGGTAATCCATGTAACGACATCCAGATACCCCATTTGTAATAACTATATACTTCATGGTCAGGTACTAGAGACTACATCATCAGCCCGGTATCTGGGTGTCGATATATCGGATAACTTGAACTGGAGCCAGCAGATAAGTCGGGTCACAAACAAAGCAAACAGCTCCCTCGGCTTCCTACGTAGAAATATACCGACCAGGAACCAGCAGCTCCGGTCAGCAGCATACAAAGCAGTGGTACGTCCACAGCTACAGTATGCTGCCAGCGTTTGGGACCCTCACTTGGTTACACTTATTAACCAAGTTGAGGCTGTTCAACGCAGAGCTGCAAGGTGGGTGATGTCAGATTTAGAAGAACATCAAGTGTCACAGATATGCTACAAACCTTATGTTGGCGAAGCTTGCAACAAAGGAGGGCAGATGCAAGGCTTGTACTTATGTACAAGATCGTGCATGGACTAGTAGCCATCCCTTCAGTTCAATTCATCCCCCCAAGTAGGACTACCCGATCATCTCATTCCCTCACCTTTCGTCAAATACAAACTACAAAAAATGTGTATAAATATTCCTTTTTCCCCTTACTATAGTTGAGCGGGAATATACTGCCGGGCAGTGTTGTCTCGCTTCCAGATGTTGAACATTTCAAACTAGAAGTGAGCAAACTGAATCACCCCAGACCTTAATCATATTATAGTGTTTTTACATCTTTTAACTGTGAATACTGTTTTTCTTAACTTTTTATCTTCACTAAAAATTTAATACTGTTACCTTTTCACCGCTTTGAAATTTACTTTTCTATACTTTTTTTTACATCTTTTAACTAGCTGCGCACCCTACTCAGAGTACTCAAAACTTGAGGGCGAGTAGTATCGAGAGATAGATAGATAGATAGATATTCATCCTTAGTCACAACCTATCATTCCGGATAATATAGGAATATAGTACATAGTCTTATATTTGTTGTTTCCTCCTCTTCCTTTCTTGGTGGAGCGATAAAACGGTAAGGTCATGGAAAATATTATGAAGTTGAATTGTTGCAATGTTTTATTTTTCCCACCCACCCTCCTTATGTTTTAGAACAATACTGTTATTCTTGTTATGTCATTGTGGCTGAAGACTGCCTGCTTGGTCCTGCATCCACAAGAACCTATGTCGCAATGATAATCGTGTGCTCCAATATTCCTTAATGGTGTCCTGCTTAGTCTAGCTTCTTCATCAACTGGTGTTGCGTAAGTGAATTCTGTATGATTGCGTATTGTGAAAAGACTGCCTGTTGGGCACAGCGTCTGCATCAACCAATGTCGCGGTGATGAAGTCTCCGTTTTACCTATACCTTGATGACTGCCTGTTGGGGATAGCGTCCACTTTAGTCTTATCGTGGTTGGAATTCAGTCCTATCGTGGTTGGAATTTATAGTGTTTGCGTATTCCGTCGCACTTCAACGCAATTGGACGAGTGCAACACATATTCTTACGCTCATTCCATTGTTTATTGACTTAATTGATTGATATTTGAAATGATTGATTGATTACTAATTGGTTGATTGACAAGTAATTGACTTGATTGATATTTGAATTGATTTATTGACTGATTGATTAACAATTGATTGATTGAATTTGATTGATTATGGCATTGGTGACGTTCATGCACTTGTGACCTACCCAGTGCATGATCCGCCCGATTTGGGTCGTCACATTTGTTGTATTGATTGTTGATTGTGGGGCAGCCATGTGGTAACAAGCAAAATAACATCCATGTTGTTTGTTTGATTTATAGGAAATATGAAATAATATAAATATTGCATGTAGTTGAGTGTTACATAGAAAATTGTCATCACTCGAAAACCATTTTCAACCTCGGCTGCACCTCGGTTAACAATGGTTTTCATGGGGTGAAAATTTTCAATGTTACACTCGGGTACATTCAATATTTATATAATATTAAACTTCCATGTAAATTAGTTAAATCTGATTGGTCGAGAAACATTTGTTTGAAACACTGTTCCCCAAAGAATAATGAAGCCCTGCCTTCCAGCGTATCATCAGTCAGCAGTGCTTGACGACGGGTGATATTAGTGTTTTCACGCGTTTCGTAGTATAGCGGGAAAACATTTTATGATAGGAACGTATTTTATTGGATTTGCCTGTATAGTAGGCGTGGCCAAAGGAAGGCCAATGAGAAAACAGTATTCAGCAAAGTGTTCGAATCATTCTAAGCCAGTGCTCATCAACAGTGTTTGATTGTTTGTTTATTATTAACACTCAGACCATACAATGGTATATGAGGTACAGGAACATATTTACATAATTATATACAAAATACAAAGTCAAGTGAGGAAAGATACACACACACACACACACGTGTTTTTATTTTTTGCTTTATATATGATGTATATCATGTTTGTATAAATATACCGGTAATAGAAGAAACAATACTGTTGGAATGTATTTTAATGTTCAGGCATTTTTAAGTACTGCACCGAGTGCACATTCGGCATTCTCCCTTGAGACATTATTTACATAGCGACGGACACAGGTTTTCCATAGTTAACCGTCTATGGTTTTTGCCTGGGCGGTTTTTGATGTCTGTGATAGGGGTATAATTTATTACACGTAATATAATTTACAGATAAATTTCAGTGCTCTATTGTTTCACATACAATGTAATGTATGTTTATTATTTATGTATTGTTTTCAAAAATAAACGCCAGCTGCTCCACTAAGCTAGCCTGGCTTACAGCATAGTTGTTGTATTATTTGAGATATATTCTTTCAAATAATGAGTGGAGATTACACTCTAAAAAATAGCAACTGTGCGTAATGTATGCGCGTACCGTTCACCATACTTTTCGACAGGTATCATTTAAGCGTTATCATAAAGAGTCTCCAGATTATTCCTACAGCCTAGATTGTTACACCAAACGAAAATCAGGCCCCGAAAATCAATTGATCAAAGTGTTCGCAAGTGTAGATGAAAATCTAAAAATTTGATTGAAGAAAAGGATCAAAAGATCAGTGAATTTATTCCAATTATTCCCGACCGAGAAAAAAATAACCCTGAGTTTGAGAGTTTTTTGAAGGAACAGCTGAATGAAAATTTGAGACTTTTTTTTGGTGTCAATCAGATCAAAATCCGGGGATAGTTTGAAGGTACCAGTGGCGGATTAGGGGGCGCCCCCGGCGCGCGCCCCCCCCTAAAATTGTCAAAGTTAGCGTAAATCAAATATGTCTACTTGGTAGACCTCATTTTAACCCTTCAAAATCTCTAGAATCCAGGAGCTTCCGGGGGCTTCGCCCCCTGGGCCCCCACCAGGGCTTTGGTAGACCTCATTTTAACCCTTCAAAATCTCTAGAATCCAGGAGCTTCCGGGGGCTTCGCCCCCTGGGCCCCACCAGGGCTTTGCCCTGGACCCACTGGGGGCCTCAAGGCGGCCCCCAGACCCCTTGCCTAATTTTGGCGCCCCCCCTAACTCCAAATCCTTGGATCCGCGCCTGGGTACTGTTGTGAGATGTGTATTGTTTCATCTTGTATATTATTAGTAACATTAAGTTTCTTGAGCATTCCAGAGTGGTCAATATGTTGGTCATTTTTTCTAGAACATTCTTGAACTTTGTTTATGTCTAGAACTTTCCAGTAATATCATGTATTTACAATTTCTAGAATATTCTAGATTTATAATACTGTATAAATACCCTGTCAATTCGATGCATAAATATACTTTGTAGTATAAGCACTAT
>NW_026938752.1:0-8564 GCF_032062105.1 Saccostrea cuccullata
CGTTTAAAGATTGATTGTACTCAGAGCATGGTGTTGATGAGAAAAAGAGTGTTTTGTTTTTTTAACGTAAACTTCTTTACGCAACAATGTGATGTCATAATGTCTTACGTAACATGTAAGGGTACAAAAGAAAAATCACATATACAGACTGTTGGCGGTATTTGAGAAAATGGCTTATTTAAATCATGATGAAAGATAAGCGCCTTGGTTTAGTTCCTTTGAACACATCCCTTGCTTGCATATTATTTATGGTTTTCCTTGGGTAATTTTTTTTTATTTGTTTGTTAGATTTTTTAGGAGGATGCCTCAAACCGTTGCTTCTCAGTAGTGATATGGCCGTACATGTATCAATTATTACAGTAACTTTGACTGTGTTTTTATTTTATTTTAGGAAATCTTATCCTAGAGACACGATTATTCACCACACTATACCGAGAGGACCGTTTGCTCCAAGTACAACTCCTTTTGCTTTAAAACTGGAGACCTATTTCAGGATGGCAAAAGTTCGATATCAGGTTTGGTGTTATGTATAGAATGAATATAACAGGGTTTTGTTGTTGTTGTTTTTTTTTTAAGTCATGATGACATATTTTTAAAAGATCTAATACCAAAAAAGTCAAATGATTGTATGTATGCAGTCACTCAATAAAAGTGTTACAGTCGTTGTAGGGTTATTGAAGTCATTAGATGTACTCGGTATATGTTGCTGTATAGATGTATGCATTTTTTAAATGTAAAATATTAAATTTAACAGAATGAATACGACAGTGGTCCTAACAAGAGTTCCAAAGGAAAATTAACATGGATTGAATACAATGGGGTGGAGGTGGCGGATTCAGAGTTTTGTATCAAGTTCATCAATAAAACACTCAACATAGATCCAGACAAAGATTTCACAGATGAGGAAAAGGCCATAGCTTACTCTCTTCAAAAAGTGGCGGAGGAGTATTTCTACTGGTAGTACTACGGGGACAGTGCATTTTTGATTCCCATTTCATGTTTTATACAAGTATAGCTAAATAATTTTGCACACTAAAATGACAGATACTTTGCCATTTTCTTTCAGTGGATATAGTTTGAATATATACAAACTGTGATATGACTGCCGTCATGAGAAAAGGGCCCTAATCTTTTGACGTCACAATGCTCAGAAAACGACGTCAAAGTCGCGGTATTGTAAACACGGAAGTAATTTTTGTTGACTGCATTTTGTAAACAAGAAATAAAATTGAATTTCAAAGTGTAACAAAAATTTTAAGCTTGATGCGGACATTTTTGATAGGTATATGATATTATTACAATTTATTAAGTAAATTTATTCACAATTTTGTTAAAGTATTTAACTTGATGTTGATATACGGGACATGGGACATGCACATTGCTAGCTCTGGAACAGTGATTAAAACGATGTCTATGCATGACTAAATAAAAGATGCTGCATATTTGTTTTCTGAGCAATTTACAAATGCTTAAATTTGAATTCATGTTACGAAGTCTTAATATTAAAAGGTATATTCTATATACTT
The DNA here is from genome assembly GCF_032062105.1 of Saccostrea cuccullata. Classification (NCBI taxonomy): domain Eukaryota; kingdom Metazoa; phylum Mollusca; class Bivalvia; order Ostreida; family Ostreidae; genus Saccostrea; species Saccostrea cuccullata. The sequence continues at coordinate 1,527 of NW_026938752.1, forward strand.
GTATATTTTTTTCAGAGAGAGAGAGAGAGAGAGAGAGAGAGAGAGAGAGAGAGGGGGGGGGTGTCTATGCACATATAGTAATTACCGTTCTTATAAGCGCTACTTTCTTTCCGAAAATATATACCATGATTTAAAACGTACCGAGTGTATTAGGCCTAATTTTAATCCATAAATAATCATACTGATGTACCCTGATAGCCAGCCTTCGATGAACTGTCGATTTTAAAATGTGTTTTTAAAAAAAGGAGGGGGGGGGTAAGAAGACAAGCCAAAAAAAAAATCTCCGAATAAAAAGACCGGTAAAAGTTATGCAAAGAAACATAATCCCTCTTTGATTGAATAAAGATACTGGTAACATGTGAGATCCAAACCTTCTACATTAACAATATATAATTTCTTTAGTAAATTAATAGTAATAGAATATGCTAAGGAAAAAATACAGATAATAGGGATGCCACAAAAATTTTGCTGAATTAAATTTTGTTTCAAAAACTAATTCAAAATGATCAATTAAATACGTTCAAAGGAATTTTATGGTAGAAATTACTATTGTTTCAAATTTCAGAAATGAATGAATGAAAGTCCACTGGAACCTATTTTGCAATATGTTAAGAAATTAAATACAGCTGTTGTAGACTTTTCCCAAAAGCATCATACCCAATGTTGAAGAAATTAACAATAGTACATCGACAGTTATAACATGAATGAGGATATTTATACACCAAAAGGAAAAAAAACTATAGATTATGCAAAAAGACGTACGCATTTCTGGATAATATCAGATATATGGCTACATCTCTTGAGAATAAATTCACTGAAAGAGCAAAAAGTATGTGACAAATTGTCATGGGTGTAATTTCCAAAAGTTATGAAAATGTTTAAAATCTTCAAAAGCTTTAATGAGCGTGAAATATAATTATATAACTGACTATTGAATTCATGATACGAAATAAATAAGACACATTTTGCGTTGAAATCTTCAACTCTGATAAATGTATCAAAATACCCCGCATATCTCGACATTATGCAATTTCTTAAGTTCCGTTGAAATCTAAATAAAACTTCATATCGTAATCCTAACAACATGACCCAACGGAAAGTAATTAATAAACAACCACAAATTTTTCTTCTATTAAAGAAATTATTGGCTATTACAGTCGCACGCAAGTAGCAACCACACACACACACTTTTTTGCAGTATAGTGAAATTCGTGCACTATAGGGCAAAAGAATAAGGCAGTGTATTATGTTTGATTAAGAATATGTGATACTAAAAGAAGACTGAACCTACACCCCCCCCCCCTTTCCCCAACGGCGAAATTGGATTCGAGTTTCGATCCCCCTTTTTTTTGAGTGTTTTTTTAAAGGCAAATTTATTTTTTTTCTGGCCGAACCCTCACCCAAATTTTTCAAACGAGTTGTTTGAGGACAGGCGAAGGTACGATCGAGTCAAATTTGTTTTTTTTTTTTTTTTGATATGTTTGGTATGTTCTGAAGTAATAACGGGAAAAATGGTTTGCCTAAATTTTATCAGCGAAAGAGAGTCAAAGTAGAACTGTATATTATTACTTAATTAACAGCATTGCCTCATACAAAAAGCATTAACGTATGTTGGACGTAATAATTCATTATTGGATAAGACAATCACATCGAAATGTGAAAAGCTTATAAGGTATCAAGTTAATTAGCCATTGTCACGGAGGAAAATGAATAGATGACCGTTCGTGGCCGTAAAAAAATTGTTTCGCTTTTCAAGGAAAATTTTGTGGTTGAACGTGCCCACAATTGAAAAAAAATATAGCTCCCCCCAACTGAAATGGCTTCCTAAGGGCCTGCCATTCTTGCGTAAAAATACAGTGGAATTTTAGATATCCGGACGCCAGATATCCGGATGCTTGTCTATCCGGACAATTTTTCATCGGAACGAGTTTTTAACGTTATTTTGTCTTGTTTAACGGGTAATTCAGATATTCGGACGCTTCAACGCTTCACATATCCGGCCAAATTGACTAGGAACGAAAGCGTCTGGATAAATGAGGCTCCACTACCAGTATTCATTTAGTTTCAGTTTCAAATAGATTTCGTCAAAATTTAAATGGAACTGTTATTTCGCACAGAAAAATCAAGCACTGTTTAGTGTACATATAATAAAAAGAGACAAGAACAGCACAATTCCCATCTCTTTGATTAAATTATACAATATATACATAAATGATATTTTTTGAGATCATATTCATAGTAGCGGTCCTTGTAAGAAATATACAAAAGTTGTGTTCAAGTGAAACAGGGTACAGGTGCCACAAATAAAAAAAGGGGTTTGTGCAGAAACATTTGAAACTGATTTTAATTGTGATTTACCGGTACTTTAAAAAAAAAATAAGAAGTTAATAGACGGTTTCAATTTGAGGTATATATTCAAAGAAAGTTCTAATTTAAGGTATACGGTATATACATAATTCATTTGTCCTTCTTTTGCCTATTTACTACGTTTCTACTCCATAACTAAGGCAGGCGACGAAAATGAATTGCATAAACAATGGAAAGGTAGAGCTTTAAACATTTTATTAAAATATTCAAAAGCGTAAAAACTTTAATATCCGCTTGCATGGAAGAAGGGAACGTATATTTTTTCATGAATGTTTTTAAAGCAATAAACGTTTTTAAAAACAAGTTTACAAATCTTAGCGTATCTGAATTTATTTCTCAATTAAATTTTTCGGTGATACGGAAAACACATGGTTTTTTTTTTCGTAAAAGAATAAAGTTACGTGCGTGTGTGTTGGTGAGTGACATTCAATGCTGTCTCATAAGATTTTTTTTAAATATCGGGATCGATGTGCTTTTCGCGAGGGGTGCCCCTATTTGCGCGTGTTACAAGTGCTTTATATAAATTCAAAAATTGAATTAGATTATTTTATATAAAAGAATGATTTTTATGGATTTAAACAAATATTATTTCCCTACTGATTATGTTATAAACCGTTCCTAGATTCTGTCTAGAACCCCCCCCTTTTTTTTTTTACGAATTACTAGATCTGCTCTAAAATTAGCATGAAAATAGTAATAACATACGAAATCCCTTAGAAATAGTTACATACATGTACTAGTCGCTTGGAAGAAAAAATTAAATACTTTCTCATTATTTTAATTCTCAAAACGATTGAGGTTATTCAAAAAAATGTAATTTTAAGATTTTTTGAAAATTGAATAAGACGCATGCGACGTCATTACGTTTTCAGTGAGTAACGTCAAAGTTATTTTTGGAGCGCCTCACTAAAATGCTCATAAAATACCGAAAAAGTGAGATATTTTTAAAATTTATGTATATTTGCATTCAGAAAGAGTCCGGCTATCAAAATTTGCCAAAAAGTCAATTTGTGAAAATTTGACCTTAAGGGCCCTTTTCTCGTGACGACAGTCATATAATATATTCCAGAGAAAAATAATAAGATTTTACCTGCACATGAAATATGTAAAAGACAATGTGGGAATTTACTAAGTATTTTATGCAATAATTACGTGTTTTTTAAATCCAGGGCAATATTTGTACAACGTTATGTGCATGAAAAAGAAGCAGAGATTCTCAAATACATTGGAGTTCCTTGGATATTCAGAATAATGTGGAAACGTACGGCAATAAAACAAGCGCATGCGCAAGGAATGGGTCGTCATTCTAAAGAGGAAGTAGAATCACTCATTACTGAGTGTCTCCAGCACTTTTCTTCTTTTTTAGGTAGGTGAAATTACATCATTGTGTTTTGTGTACATGAAAATAAATTATCTGAAAATATTGTGAAATCACAAATTTTGTGGAATTTTAATTTTTGTTGTTTTCGAGGTATTAGAAGACCAACACTTCGTGTCGACCATGAAATGTAAAATTTCATTTTAAATACGTGTACATATACATGTATAACGACCACAAAACAAGTCGTCATTAATCCATATTTTTTTCTAAAATCTTGACAATATGTGTGATTTTACAATACACTGGCAGTCAATTTGGCTCGAATAAGATGCCGTATTTGGTATAATACTCATGTTTTAGGGAAGAAAAAGTTCTTTCTTGGAGAGAAGCCTTGTCAGTCAGATTGTGCTATTTTTGGAATGCTTGCCCAGAGCTACTGGCATGGATTAGGTTCATTTGCAGAAAGGGAATTCAAAAGTAAGATTAGAAGATTTTTATTAAGGATACTATAATACATATGGCACCTGATCCCACATCTGATGTTTTAGAGAGGCTTCGGATTTGTGTATTGTTTCAATGGTCTTTTAAGCTTGATTACCGTTTGCAATCTACATACATGTATATGTCATACATGTCTCCAGTCTGTTTAATTATTTTCAATTTTGAATTGTACTTTTATCTTTTTTCAGAGTTTGAAAATCTCTGTAATTACTGTGAGAGGATGAAGGCAGAATTTTGGCCAGACTGGGATGACTGTATTACACACGGTAATACAAGGGAGGCCACTAAATGAGGGCTATAAAATATAGTTATCCTATTTTAATGCGTGCGATGATCAACAGATTACATGTACATCCGCATAATTGACTTATCTGTATTATACCAAAAATACCTAGACAATTTCATTGAACTAACAAGGGCCAATTGATGCATGGGTGTAGAGGTCCTTTTTCACATTGAAAAACAGGGCTCAGATGGCTGAATCGTTTATCCCCACTCACTTAAAGATGATTCATATCATATTTTAAAAAAAAACAGGTTTTGTGTTTCAGAAGAAATTGCAGAAAATGTTCAAAATTTAAGCCCTTTTATTGTATATTTTTGTTTTAATAGTTTTATAGGTGTCGGACTAATTTCCCACTGATATTACATTACATGTTTCAGTCAACTTTTTACCACTTTTCAATAAAGGACATATTTCAGTTGTGTTGCTTTGTTTGGTCGTTACCCTAAAATACACTGAGGTATGGTGTGCAGTATAATTTATATAAAAAATGTATCCAACCGGAGACTAGGAACTCACGCTAGTAAATTACTCTAGTAACCAATACGTACCCCCCCCCCATACATTGATTAAATCCCGCAGTATGAATATGTGTTATCAAAGATATAAACTGAAGGGTATTTTCTCTCCTTGTTTCTGATATGTTTTTAACAGACAAAAATCAATAAAAGCAAGCATGTCAAAAAATTTAATTTTGTAGAAGAATTTATACTTCGTCGAGTATGTTGAGAAACAATTCTTCTGGGTTTTTTTTTCTAAGAGCAGGAATGAATGCAATTTTCGGTAGGCGGGGTCATACTCCATGACATTGTGAGTTTATACCTTGTGAGTATCATTATACTCCGTCTAGTATATAAATCTTCATGCAGAAAAAAGTGTTTGTGGTTTGGATGACGCATCTGACCTACATTTCCAAATGAATGAGCCAGTATCTATATCTAGAATAGATTTAGCTCCAATCAGGCCATTTGAAAGTGTAACAAGAAACAGTCTTGAATTGTCAACGGATTTCTCCGTTTGTCCTTCATGCCATTGAGCAATGACCGGTCGAAGGGGATGCTCACTTCTCTGTGGGCTCCGATTCCAATACTACAATAGTCAGTGTTTGCTCATCTCACAATTTTGTAGTGCTTTTATAAACTCTGAATATGACTTCTGTTAATTATCTTCCCTCGACTTTCAACCACTTAACATGTATGTCAGTTGGTGGAAAATCATGTACCCTAAAAAATAAAAAGGCGAACATGTCGCTCAGTATATATATGAATGTGTCTAACAGTGACTTTTCAGAAAATTTGAACTTAAATTTTTTAATTCATCAAAATCAATAGCATAAAAAGTACCACTTTTTAAAACTGTAACATGTAACCAAAGACCAATGACAATAAAACTGTTTTTCTTTTCAAGTAATATTGAACTTGTAAATTTTCTTATCTTGTTCTGTTCATTTTCCCGATCATAACATTGTGACTGGTCGACAGGGAACTTCATCTTCCATGGCATCTGATCCAACCTCTGATGTTTTAGGGGTCAGTGTTCTCCCTGCTCCTTATTTCTTTAGGATTTTAAGTTTTGAGATTGTATACGATATGTTATCTCCATTTTTCATGAAAAAAAGAATATTGTTAGATGGTAAAAAAAAAAAATCACAAAGAGAAGTGACGAATTTTTTTTAAGAATTCAAAGAAATGGATTCAGAACCCATTGCAATTTGGATCGGTTCCAAAAAATTCACTGAAGACATATTAAGACACAAGTAGAACGGTAAATAGTTACTGTAAGTTGGTTAATCTAAAATCTATCTTACTTGGTTGGAATTCATTGTAATGTTGAATCGAATGAAATTTAAAGACTTGACCTATGAAGAAAATGAACAAAAAAGTATTAATTAAGACTCTCACTGTATCACTTAAAACTGATGGAGGAACTAGACACATCCTGAAAAGCATTTATTGGAATGTGAGAATGAGTTGGTAGCTTAATTCTTATTTTATCTTTTTTAATTTATTTTAATTGATTGATTAATTAATTTATCATTATTATTTTATTTATTTATTGAAAAGGTTTTAATATATTGGGTTGAATATAACCACATGAGGGGAAAAATTAAATAAATCTAGTCAGATAAAAAAAAAAATAATCATGAAAGTCAATAATATATAAATAAATATATATATTCCAAGATTTTTTTTATTGAAGTATTATTTCTTTAATAAATTTCCTCATAAAAATTACAAGGAAGTTCTGTACCAGGCATTTATGCTAGATACATACCAGACAATGTTTTCTATATTACTCCTTTTTGCATGTTTTGGTGTTGTTTTAATGGCACATGCCGATATAACCGGTGAATTTAATTTTTGGAAACAATTTAGAAAATCATAAGAGCATCACAATGATAATTTTTTTTTTGTTTTGATTTATTTAAAAGATGTGTAAAAAACAGATAACATGTCAGAGAGTAATTTTAATCCGGATATTTCAATTTTGTCCGTCGAGTTTTATGTTCTTAGTTTTCCAATAATGGCTGCGCCCATGGTTAAAGGAATCAACGTGTTTGTGGGTG
>NW_026938753.1:0-8547 GCF_032062105.1 Saccostrea cuccullata
TTTTCCTGTGCCAGCTCCACCAGTTACAAACAAATGAAATGGATCTGGATTTTGGCCATTCTTTTTCTTAAGGCACCAGTCTCTAACTTTGTAAAACACTTCTTGTTGCTTTGAGTTTAGTGATTGCAGAAGAGGTGTGACTTCATTTTTCTCTGGCAAAGACAAACACAGTAGATTTGTTCCTGTACCTTCTCGATTGTCTGTACTTAAATCGGGCACTGATTTCTCAGAAATGTCTTCATCTTCTACATTTACAGTTTGTCTGTCCTCCATGCATTCCAGTCTAATCTTTTCTGTTTCTGGACACAGTTCACACCATGCGTCCTCTTGAGGACCCTGTGCATCTAAAATTCTTTCTGCTTCTTCTAAATTTTCCCCATCTTTAACAAATTCTGACATATTGCAATCCACAATGTGTTTCACTGACAGTAACGTTTTCTCTCCAGAATACTTGACATATCCTGTTTCATAGAAAGTCTCATATGTTTCAAACTTTGCGGGCTTGAGTTGACATTTATCTCTGTATGGCAGAAACAGTTGTAAGATACTTTGATAGTATTTTTCACTAGCAGCCTCTACTGAAAATCTTGGAAATCTGATAACTGCTGGTTTTGTTTTGGTCCTTTTTCTAATGTAACCCAACTTGTTTGAAAGTTTGAATGTTGTTTCTTCATTTATTTTCTTTGGCAATTGTGATTCGGCTAAAACAGCAAATTCTGAACAAAATGATGCAAGGCACATTTTCTGAAACATGTCAATGTTTGGTCTTCCTTCATATCTGTCCACAATATTTGTCAGCCATATATCAGATTCATCTTTTGCATCATCTGGTTTTTCATTAGAATCTTTCGGCTTTTTTATTTTAGAGTCAGTCTTTCTTCTGACATCTTTCAAAGGAATGCTCATTCTACAAGGATTTTCTCCAACTGGTACAAATTCTACCTTTCTTGAACATTCTCTCAACCTTAATCCAGTCACTCTATAAACAGCCTCTTGAGCACTTATCTCCCTATGGTGCATGTAAGCAGTACCAACTTTCTTCATTGCCTCCTGCGCGTGTAGATTTCCTTCAATAGCTTCATTCTTTGTGTGTTGCAGTAGTAATCCTAGTTCTCGTTCAGCTTTACTTATATAACTTATGATGTAAACAACACAAGAAAATGCGTCTAAAATGTACTGGATGTCCATATTTGCATTCCATGCTCTCAAAAGATGTTTGTTGTATTGATTTGTATACACTTCAATGGGTTCTCTTTTCAAAACAATAGTATTTCTCTTTGTAATGAAGCTAAAGCATAATTCAAACTCTTCCTGCGTCAGTCCGGATTTCTGAAGTAGGTTTGAAGTGGTAACATTTTCATTGGACTTTAAAGTGTCCCACATAAATGATAGTCTTTCTTTGGCCAGTTGATCTTCATTTCTGTCGGTAGAACTAGTTTCATGAGGCTTTGAAATGAATGTTCTCTGGGAAGGTGGTCTGGGAAAATTAAATCTACAAACTGTTCCCTTCTTTTTGCATGACTTGGAATGGTTTTTACTGTGTTGCTGTACAGACATCACAATGTCGTGTAGCTCTTGATCCTCTTGTTCATCTGGTACTTCACATGTTACATATCTATCGATAAACTCCACAACCTCAGAATCAGAGTTTTCTCCAAATTTCGGAGCACCTTCTATCCAAAATAAACAATGTGTATGTGGAGAGCCTCTTTGTTGGAATTCAATTCTATAGAAATAATCAATGACTTTTCCAATTGGTTCAGCGTCTGACATGATAACATTATTAAGAAATGTGTGAAATCTGTGGTCAAACATTCTAGCTGCAGTAACTGGGTTACTACGCAGAATTTTGCATTTATCATTCCATGTGAGGTTTTCTAACTTTCGTGTATCTCCCTGCTGTTTAAGAATAGTTTCTACAATTTCTGTCCATCTAAAATCTGCAGATGAAAAGGAACAAAAAAACTGCGGTATACCCAACTGACGTATCATTGCAAAGATATCTTTTTGTGCAGCTTGCCAATACGGTGGTGTTCCGCGGACTGGTTTTAAAAATTTGATTGCTTCGTCTTTTTTAAAGAGGTTCTTTAAAACATTCTTGTCACAGAGCATTTCTCCGGTAATTTTGGATCCATCTGCAGAAAACGCTGATTCTTTCCTCAATGATATTTGAACATTTGAAATAACTCTTTCTAATTCTGATAAATACTGACTAAAGAATAAATAGGATGTATCTCTAGCAAATCTATTCTCAACACTCATCAGTCGAAGATTAAAGTATCTTCCAAGTGTTAACTTTTCATTTCGTTCTTCTGAATAAGTGTTTTTCCCACTCGGAAAATGAACAGGGAATGTTTTTGCTTCAATGCCTTCCTCTTTTAGAACTGAAACTGGGTTGTTCCCCTCTGCCGGTGAAATTTCAAACACTTTGTCAAAGCATAAATCCAATACTTCTTGTCCAATGTCAGCTGGTTGTAAACAAGTATCTAACTGAATTCCTCGCAAGTTTTCGTCTAGGAATGATTCAGCTTCATTTTCTGTACATTTTACTGTGATATCTTCACTGTTCTCTGAAGCATTATCACATCTGCTTGACGTAATTTCTGCATTTGCAGTTTCATCATCACAATCAACAATATCATCCAATTCTTTTTCTTCAGGAATTGGATTAAGCCAATTTTCATTTACTTTAACATCAGAGTACCAGAAATTGTTTTCTTTTAAAAACAATAATGCTTCCTCTAAATGTTTGGAATTTACAAACTGATATTCTTCATATCCCTTGTACTTCAACTTTCTTTTCAGTTTAACTTTCAGCAACAGATTTTCGTCCTCTGATCTCGGCAAAATAGAGGTTACTTTTCTCAGATCAGACGGTACACAAACAACAGGACCATGAACACCTTTCTGTCCTCCTTTTGGCAAACCAAGTATTTTCATGAAAGGTATATTCAGTGATATCAGATGTTGTTCTAACGAATTGAGACATTCAAGCACTTCTGGTACTTTTTCTAACTCAGTGTTGTTTGCAAATGACATACAGGGTACATCTCCTTTTAATAACTTTCTGTGGCATGTATAACAAATCCAGAGGTTTGTCCTACTTGTTCCTGCAAATGAACACCCTGAAGCACAGTCTGTGTCACATTTGTGCAGATATTTTTCAGAAATACACGTTTCAAGTAACATGCTGTTGTATTTCTCTTTATTGCAAAAGAGTACCTGATTTTCAAATAACAATCTGAAGCAACATGAGCAAACATATTCTGGTCCACTTTTAACGTCTGCTTTGAATTTCTCAATGACATTTTCGATATTTTCACATTCTTTTTTCAGTACGTCCCGTCTAAATTTCACTTGACATTTAATTTTTTCTCTGTGTGCTTCGATTTGGTCATATTTACGTTTGCTTGTTTCTTTGACTGTATTTCTAAAATTGATATCCTTTTCATACTTATTCATGCTGAAATTTTTGACATACTCTCTGAAATCGTCGTCTTTTTCATACTTCTCTTTGCTTGCATTCTTCTTTTTTTCTCTGAAATCGTCGTCTTTTTCATACTTCTCTTTGCTTGCATTCTTCTTTTTTTCTCTGAAATCGTCGTCTTTTTCATATTTCTCTTTGCATGCATTATTCATTTTTTCTCTGAAATCTGCATCAGTTTCAAACTTTTCTTTGCTTGCATTCTTCTTTTTTTCTCTGAAATCGTCATCTGTCTCATACTTCTCTTTGCTTGCCGCCTTAACTTTTTCTCTGAATTCATAGTTGGTTTCATACTTTATTTTGTTAGCATTCTTTATCGTTTCCCTGTATTCATCATCATTTTTATAATGGTTTTTCATGCGTTTTATAATAGTTGCTCTATGTTTTGGATCTGTTTCATATTTTTGTTTTGAAGTATTTTTCTTCTTTTCCCTAAATTCCTTGCTTGTTTTGTACTTTTCTTTTTCTTTAACAGCCTTTGATGAATCTCTGAAAGTTTCTTGGTTACAGTCCATACTGTCCGTTTTTAATACCTTTGTTACAGGAGCATTCATTTGCTTTACTCTTTTAGCATTACGTTTTCTTCCCCCTATTTTCGAGTTCTTAGTTTGCATGTTCCTTGTTGCTTGTGAAAGATCTTTATCATTTACAAATGTCACACATTCATAATGATTGGAATTCCCTGTATGTTTTAGGTAAATCGATTCACCTTTAACTTTATTGTTTGAACATATCTGAGAAGATGAATATTTGATCCAAGATCCATTTAGAAAGGTAAATATATCTGTCTTTAGGAGATCTGCAGCAGCTAAAATTTCAAGCTCTGTTCCCCATGTTTTGTCATTCTCCATTTTGGACATTTGGATATACTGCTCAACGGACTGAAACTCCGGTCTTAAAAATGATTTCAAAGCATCTGTCTTCTTAATGTGGTTAACAACAGCCCCTCTAACCTTGTGATAATACTGTTGTCTATTTGATACTGCATATGAGATTGCTCTGAACAGACAATTACCATCTTCCTCTATCGATTTTGTTTCTTTTGGAGGTCCCATATTGTAAACAACGTCAGACTGTTTCTTACATACTTGTTTAGAAGAAATGTGCAGCACATTGCATAATTCTCTTTTGGTTGCAATTGTAAGAGGTATGAAATTGTAACTCGTGCGGTCTTCATTTTCTGATACAATTTCTATGTCTGAAGAACACTGCAGTAGTGAACTACTTGTGTCATCTTGAATTTTTAATTCACATTCCGGAATACTCAAATGGTTATGGATCATATCTTCACTTTCTGAGACATCTTCAGTGGGTAATGATTCGTGTTTTGAGAAATTACTATCACTCCTAGGAAGATTAGACTCTCTTCCTGGCATAGGTGCATTCTCTGACTCTTGTCCAGATGGATAATTAACATTATTTTGCATCAAGCCATCCTCCATTGCATTGAAACTGTGCAAAACATTCTCAGTTGACAAAATTTCCTCGGTTGTTATTCTAATACCAGTGACTTCAAACCACTGATTAGTCTGATCTACTCCATGCACTAAATTACAGCAATAATCATATAAATGATCCAAGTTCTCTAATTGCATTAGTAAACTTTTTCCATTCCCATCAACTAAACCAAATGAATTTCTTGAGTGTGAATCAAACAAATAGAGATCATGTTTGTACTTGATCACCATAAAAGTTTGATTAATGGCACATATGAAACAACCATCAGAGTTCATGAGTGATTCTTGTATTGCCAAATCTAGTGGTAGACAATTACCAAATGCACTGAAATCAATGGTCCCATTACTATCAATTGTTGCTGAGATCGAGTCTTTTTTTCTAATCTGCATCATTTTACCTGATATTTCAATCATTTCTGGTAAGTCTGACATCAACAACAAGTCATTTGTTCCATGAATCCAAGTATAGATCTCATTTCCCTCAATTAAGACATTGTCCAGATATGCCTGATCCCACTTATCTACATCTTTCAATTTGCTGTGAGCAATTGCTGACAAACTATTAGCAACGCATTGCTTTCCACTATTTCTTCCAAACCTGGAATCTCCTTGGTGAAAAGTACCTTGAACTACTGCCAGTTTAATTTCTTTTCCTGAGTTGAATTGGCTTTCTTTTCTATCAACCTTGCGCATCTTAGATGGTGGAGATCTTGCAGTTTTGTTTTTGTTTTCTATTTCTTGTTTGTTTCTCTTCAGCATATTTGTTTCATTTCTATTTGTTTTATTCTCTATTTGATTTGGACATTTTATAGAGGTGACGCTCTCAGGACATTTTATAGAGATGTTGCTCTCTTCAGGACAGTTTAAAGAGGTGTTGCTCTCTTCAGGACATTTTATAGAGGTGACGCTCTCTTCAGGACATTTTATAGAGGTGACGCTCTCTTCAGGACATTTTATAGAGGTGACGCTCTCTTTAGGACATTTTATAGAGGTGACGCTCTCTTCAGGACAGTTTAAAGAGATGACGCTCTGTCCAGTGGCCTGATTTCGTCTCTGCTGCATCCTGAGTCTCTGCTCTGATGCCTTTCTTTCAGCTGATTTCTTGGCTTTACGTGGCATTTTCTAAAAAATATGAAAAAACAATTAAAAATTATAATTTTGTTTCAAAAATCAAAAGTTAAAGAGAATAAAATATGATTGTTGAAGCACCTTTTCTTTGTGTTAAACATACTGACATTTACCTTGATATTTCAAACATATTGTTTGTAGTTCCTACTTTATTATATATATTTTAAGCTCAACTAAAATGAAATGATAAATAAAATCATTATTTATCATATCTCAATAATACTAGTATTAATCTGGGTATTTTTCTTCTTAGAGTACCAATGTTGCCTTAACTTTGCATAAGTAAAGCAAAGAGTTGTTAAATACTGAGCAAAATAATTTATCTAAATTACTATGTTAACTCTTTAAGTTATTTTGACCATTAATAATATCATTATTGCATTTCATCTTTAAAATGCCCATTTAAATTTAAATTTTGGTCATCAAGAATCTTTCTACAGAGTATGAGTTCAGGTCTCGGCAAGATTCTTTACATTTTCTGCATTGAATGTGTCATAATGAGTAACAGTCAAAATTATGGTCAGTTTTGTACCAAGTATGAGCCTCTAATTATTCCTATATACAAAGTTATAGCCCGAACAATATTTTCATGGTCTTTTGCAATAACCTATAACTTGCTGTAATGACCTTTAGACAAGGTCATGTCAAATTCCATCCATAACAATTTTGTATCACTTACTTATATCCCAGGCACTGATACTATAAATATTTTCAGTTCCCTTAAATCTAAATGTTAAAGGTAATGACAGACCGTACAGTCATTTTAATGTCTGCTCCAATTACAAGCTTCTAAAAATTGCTCCCAGAAGTCTTTGTCAAGTTTGGTAAAAAAATAACATGAACTGGCCAAAAGGGACAAATATCCTATTACTTAGTTTTTAGAAAAGGTGCCAAATCACAAATATTTTATAGATGTGAGAACTGTTCACAATTTGCTGAAACATTTAGAGTAAAAATATAATCGCTCTTCATATCTTATGAAAGGCTAATAAAAAAATCACTACAATAAATATGCTAATAAAAATATCACTACAATAAATATGCACTTTTTCTATTAGTGACCTTGAACTTTACCCAAGTGACCTTGGGTCAACGTCATGAAACACACTCAGACATTAAAAAATCAATACTAGGAATATGCAATGGACACAAATTATGCACTTTTTCTTTTAGTGACCTTGAACTTGCCCAATCGACCTTGGGTCAAGGACATGAAACACCTTCAGATCATAAGCAATCTTTGTGTAAAACAGGAACACACCAAATTTATCCATAAGAAAGATATGGACCAGGCATGAATTTCAATTTTCTTCCAGTGACCTTTAATTTGCCCAAATGACCTTGTGTCAAGGTCACAACACACACCCAGTTTATAAGCAATCTTTGTGTAAAAATGGAACTCACCAAGTTTATAAATAAGAAATATATGGACAGGACATAAATTATGGTGACCTTGAACTTGCCCAAATAACCTTTGGTCAAGGACATGACACACCCTTTGTTCATAAACAATCTTTGTGTAAAGTAGTAAATTCTAATGTTCCACCATAAAATATACATGAACCGGGCACATTTGCACAGACGGAGAGAAAGCTAGACAGACAGACAAGATGATTCCTATATAGTTTCCCAAACTTTGTTTGCGGGGGTATAAAAAGAAATCTGATAGTGAATGCTCATAAATAGTACCCCTGTTCTGATGTATAAACACAAATTCAGTTCTTCCGGTAAGGGAGTTTACTACTGATAAGAGTCAAAATAGAGAGGTAAGTGTATGGATATGTCTAGTAGAGGAATAACCTAAATTCCTTGCATATAAAGTCACAAGTTTCTATGATGACTTGATTTTTACTATTCTTATAATTTGTGGAATGGCCGCTACATGTAAGTCAAAACTTTAATAAAAAATTTAGTCAATTCATGTGTGAAATATGTTTTTAATACATTATTTAGGATGTTAAGTTTCACGAGCACTTGTTTAACTCAAGTTTGTTTACTAACTACAATTAGACTGATGTCAAAAACTTAAAAATAGTTGAAACAGAGACATTCATTGTAGTATACACGTATACCCGGTATATGTTACAAGCCATAAAAATTTAAATGAACAAATTTTAAACATTTGTATGTATATGTCAAATATATGGACAAGTAAATGTATGCATAAAAGATAAGATATTAGCCTCTCTCATAACTCCAGACATGTTATGGACAGATACAGGGACAGCCCATATATTGCATCAATTTAAACAATTCTTGACAGAATGACAGACAGACAGGGTGATTTATTGATGTAAAGAAAATGAACTTTGCAATACTTTATATTTTTTAATGAATATATGAACGCACCAGTTTTTATCAGGCCTATTATTAAACACAAAATTTCAAATGCTGAATTCAAAATCGCCTTCACGCTTCACTAGACTCCACTTTATCTTCACAAGCAGTTAACCTGAAAAAGAAAACAACAGGATTTAT
>NW_026938754.1:0-83663 GCF_032062105.1 Saccostrea cuccullata
ACAAAAAATAAAAAAATCAAAGTGGCAAAAGAGTACATCTATTTCTTACCGCATCTTCCAGCGATGCTTGCAGTGTAATGGAAGGCAGCTCTCATCCACACCTGGAGCTGCAGATATTTCGCTGCCTTCTGTTGATAAAAAAACATTAAGATGTCAAAGGAATTTTCAGACTTCATTTCAACTGAACAAGAGACAAAGAAATACACACAGGATAGAATTTATCATATGAATCTTACCTTTTCTTTTTGCTTTTTCAAGGCAACCCCCCACCCTCCTCCCCACCCTCCTCCTAAAAAAAGGTTGTTCCTAACTTTGGGGACCCAGGCATCTCCCTACTAACACACAGAGTCAAGATGTTAAACAAATATCTTAAATGCTGTGATCTATTTTCAATAAAGACAACAGGGAATCAAAATTGCAACGCAAGTTTTTTCAACTCTGACCAATGTTGCTTTCTACTCATAGCTGGGCAATGGAATCCTCTTTTTTGTAGGCCAGCCAAGCTCCTCTTCTGTCCTCCTCTGAACCCCTGAAAATACACAACTGACAAACAAATTAGTTCAAAATTAAAACAGATGCAAAATTAAATACAAATTCACTAAACAATTGCAAAAATTAGCAGAACAAGAGGCCCAGGGGCCACATCGCTCACCTGAGCAATTGGCTAGGAAAAAACACAGATCAGATCAGAACTGAAAGTAAACTGGGAGGGGGGGGGGTTGAATTTTTTATCCCTCCCCCCCAAGGGGGGGATATTTAACAAACTTAATTCAGTACCCGAGGATGATTCCCTATAAATATAACGAAGCCTGGCTTTGAAGTACTTGAAAAGAAGATTTTTAAAGATTTTCCTGTATGTTCCTATGTAAAACTTTGATCTGCCATTTTGGCCCCACCCTAGCCCGGGGGGTCATAATTTGAACAAACTTGAATCTACACTACCTGAGGATGAATCCACATGAGTTTAATCTTTCCTGGCCCAGTGGTACTTGAGAAGAAGATTTTTCCTATATATTCCTATGTAAAACTTTAATCGGCCATTTTAACCCCACCCTACCCCCGGGGGGGATGATTTGAAAAAAACCTTAATTACACTACCTGAGGATATTCCACGAGTTTAATTTTTCCTGACCCAAGGTTTTAAAAGAAGATTTTTAAAATTTTTCCTATATATTCCTATGTAAAACTTTGATCGGCCATTTTGGCCCCACCCTACCCCCGGGGGTCATGATTTGAACAAACTTGAATCTACACTACCTGGGGATGATTCCACACGAGTTTAACTTTCCTGGCCCCGTGGTTTTTGAAAGAAGTTTTTTTAAAAAGCCATTAATTTTTCTCTAATTCATAATTATCCCCCCTTGGAAAAGGGCCTGGCCCTTCATTTGAAAAAAACTTGAATCCCCTTCACCCAAGGATCTTTGTACCAAGTTTGGTTAAAATTTCCCCCGTGGTTCTTGAGAAGAAGATGAAAATGTAAAAAGTTTACAAAAACAAAGACAACAACGACGACGACAACGACAACAACGACGACAACGACAGCCCGGAAAAATTGTATAGAAAAGCTCACTTGAGCCTTTGGCTCAGGTGAGCAAAAAATTACAAAACCCTCAGGTCAAAAAAAAATTGAAGATTCTAAAAAAAGATAGCAAAAGGAAAACCATTTTTGGGAAAAAACACAGGAGAGAGAGAGGTTGGGAAGGGGGAGATGGTTAGTCTGTTAGAGTAAGGAGGGGACAGAAAGACAGACAGAGGGATAAATCAAAAAGCTTAGCTATCAGGCTCTCCGGTTGGTGAACTGGGTCCTCTTCTGACCTTGGGATGGCTCCTTTTCTTCTGCATCCTGTCAGTACAAGTCAAGATGTCAAGGCCAAATCAAGGAAACATCATATAACAAGTAAAGTTGGCCAAAGTTGGAAAAAAAGAGATCTCAATTCTTGCCGCATTTTCCAGTTTGGTTCGAGAGGCCTTATAGTTTCTTGGTAATGGATATTAGCCAAAAACCTCAATTGTTCACTCATCTGAAAAATGTAGGTCAAATCCATCATTTAAAGCATTGAGGTAGAGAGCAGGTTTTAATATATTAGCCTTGAATTTTTTAAATAACTTGCTCCAAAAATTTTACCGGGTCCCCAGGGCAATGGGGTCAACCAGATTAAAGCAGGCCGGTAGTTCACCTTACATGTATCATCCAAGTAGGTTTGGTCAACATAGATATTATTACTTTAGAATGAACATGCTCGGGAAAAAAGAGGTCAGACCCGGCATCTGAAGCAATCCTGTCAACACATGGCTTCCTTAGCTAAAACTGCAGCATGTGAAACCTTAATCGGTACGAAGAATTATACTTGCAGCATCATCCTTGCATCTTTGATTAATGTAGGGCAAAATACTACTTCGAAAAAAATTGCTCCAAAGATTTTACATGTAACCTGGAGCACCGACGTCAACAACCAAGGGTAGTGGTGGATTCAGGGGGGTGGGGGTGGGAACCTCCCCACCCCTATATCCCTGCTAATGATTTTTACGTGTCATTTTTTCAACTTGTTGCATTGATAAGACTCTAAAACACATGAAGCCATTGTGCAACTGTGAAACATACATCAACTGCGTAACAGGAAATCACTGTCTGATTGAACGCGCACAATACACAGGTAATCAACTGAGAGATCAAGATAGCCCGTGCATCTCGTGAAGTCACAAGATCTTCTAAATGTACAATATGTATACATGTATAGTCAGGTACCACCAACAAAAAACTGCTTATAGTTACGGTGCTTTACCAGTAATTTTCTTTTGCTAAAATTGAATGTTTTTTAACTCTCTGAATAAATATTATGGTTTTAAAAATTAAATTAATACAATTATTTAAAAAAAATTGTGACAGATTCAAAAAGAACTAAAGCTAAATTGAAATGAATACAAAATAAGTATAGAAAGTTGAAAAGAATATTGTTTACTGAAATACAGTATCTTATTGCGGTAATTGATCAGTAACTAGTGAATCAGTTAATTTATATCAGTTCGAATTCGCATTATATATTCAGAGCCCCACCCTAACATTAGAACATGACCTTAAAATTCATATTTTTCTCCTTTTAATACCCTAGATACCATATCCCAAATATGTATGAAAATGGTTCAGCAATTTCAGATAAGACATTTGTTTTATTGAAATCTGAAAACTGTAGAAAAAAGTTCTTTTATAAAAGAATATCGGGTTTATTTTTATTTTTAGTAACTTTGAGAAGTCCATTCATCAAAACCTAAAACTAATAAATAGTATATTTATGTGTCTACGTGTGGACCAAGATTTATCTAAATCAGAAAAGAATTGTAGTATAAGTGCATGTAGCAATAAAAAAATTTTTAAACCCCGTCTTAGTGAACTTCTGTATCCTTGTATAGGCCTAGTGTATTCATGTACCAAGTATAATTGAAAAGTTACAAATCACTTAATTCTTTTTTTTTTATTTTGATGAACCAATACAGATTTATTTATCTTGCTGAAATATTTCTATAAGAATTATGAAAACAGAACACACAGAAATTGAAAAAAAAATTTCAGGGAGACCTAACAAAACATCTTACGACCCCCCCCCCCCCCCCCCAAGGGCAACCCGTTCGTACGGGTTCTTGAAAAGATGGCAGTAGATATTTATTGCATACACCATATAAAACAACAATTAATATTATGAATACTCACAAACAACAGTTTTTACTTCTTTATTTAAGAATAAATCATTTTTCTATATCGTCGGACAGTGTTCACGGTATACCGGAAGTGTACAAATGCGCACTTTTTTGCAGTGAACGTTTAAAGTGAAAAGACAGTTCAATTTCAATAAAAATTTGGGGGGATTGGTGTCAGGTTCTTTTAATTGAACTATTGAAACGTTTTCTTTGATTTCCTGGCACTGCAACCCAGATAATCTAACCTGTAAGAAGCCATGTTTCATTAGTACTGGATAGAGAGAGGTCATGATTCAAAATCCGTTTGTTCTAGCTATTTTAATGCCGTATTTTCCTCTAGAAGATTTTAATAGATGTATTAAATAAAAGAATGCATTTGCGAGCATACCTTTTTAATAAGCAACTTACCCTTTAAATAAGCAACTCGAAACAAAGATTGTTTATATATTGCTGCTTTAAAAACAAAACTAAATAATTTTCTTTGGAAATATCAGGAATTTACGAGCGATAACCAGGGTGGGGTGGGGGGGGGGGCGGTCATAGTATTGTTAAACTTACCTCAGACTTTAATCAAATGTTCTACCACTTGTCTTGTAGGGTTAAACCTCCAAATGCGCATACAGTGAAGCTATCACTTAGCTTTTGGTCAACATAACCACCTTGTATTCAATAACGAAATATTTAATTTACATGATCTACATTTTAAAAAAAATGGTGCTCTCAGCAAACCATTTCCTTATTTCATCTACACCAAGACTTTTTTCCACTCACCATTATTTTAAAACATTTTTGTTATGTAATCCTTTGTGTTTTAGTACATTATATGGCATAATAGATTTGGATATTTAAAACCTGTACATTATCACCACATTGGATGATGCGTTTTGTCAACTTAACGTACAATTAAAGGTAACTTAATGTACAGGTTTTAAATGTTGAAAACAATAGATAATTGAAATAGGCAATTAAATTTTTAATTTCACATTTTCAAACAAACAATTTATATTCAACAGTATATTGTTTAAATGACAAATCCACAAAAAAGACACATGTGCATTATTTAGAACATCCACATCCAGAAGTTTCTTTGTAAAAAATAAAATCTTCACAAAATTTGTAAATGAACAGTGGACGTGATAGCGCCATTCCATGAATGTTTAAAATATATTCAACAGCAATTTCAATTTTGAAAAGATTATTTCCAGATGAAAACTCTCACTAGGGCACAGGTGGAATCAGTCTTCAACAAGGGGGTCGCCGTTTCTCAAAGAATGTTTCGTATCACAGTGTCCCTTAAATCCCTTTAAAAAAGAGGCTTTTAAGAAATCAAATTGTAATAAAGGAATTAAGATTAATGTATTATTCAACTATATCTCGAAATGATAATGAAAATATTTCATTTAAATGTAAATTTTGGCACTGTCCATTGTTTAAACAATACAGATTTTTTCACCCCCGCTCTCTGGACAATCAAGTGTGTTCGATGAAATACATTCACCTGGGACAGAGAGAGAGAGAGAGAGAGAGAGAGAGAGAGAGAGAGAGAGAGAGAGAGAGAGAGAGAGATGAAGATCACCACTGATGCTGTTTCTAACTCTATCGTTAAACCAACAAATAATTTCACATTTTCAAACAACAATTATTACATGTATAAATATGGATTTATGATTTAAATAAAATCTTCAGAGACAGTGATCATTTACGTTACACCCTGAACAGCGAGTTTTGATAAACTACGATACTTTAGTTAAGAAATCTTTGGATTTAGCATTGATCAACCAATTGAAATAATAATAAAACTATTTCTTTTTTCTTGAACATATATTTTTTATATATTTTGACTTATATGAGAGAGAGAGAGAGAGAGAGAGCCACCAATTGTTTATATCAAAGACCTCAGTTTAATATATGGATATAGATGTCTTCATAAAAATATGATCGTTTGTTTTGATAAACTACATGTAGCATTGCATTTGTAAAATTTTGTAGTGCAATACTATATTCGAAAGACCTCCTGAAAGAGATTTAAACACTTCATCGTTAAATGTAAACACATTCTACAACTACAAAGAGTAAAAGTGTTCATTAATTATACTATAATACTATATACTATAATTCATACTTTTGTAAACATTATCTCTTTATGAACATTAATTAACAGCAAAAAAGATAGAAAAAAATAAAACAGAAATGAATGGAAAAATATACTTTCCGATATCGACATCATAACATTATCAGCCCAGCAATCGCATCACTGTTCTATGAAATTATTGATGATGAAGTAATTTATTTTAAACGGACTGCTAAATATTACAGAACTATGTGAAAATTAAATTTTGATTTATCCATATCATTATGATTTTCAATATGAAAAAACCATCTTTAACCAAAATATATGTAATGAGCATATACATGTAATGAATAAATCCAATGCACCTACAGTGTATATGTAACGATGTGCAGTGTTACAACGCATTTTAAAAATTACGCACTTTGAAAAATTTTGCGTTGACATCGACCATATTAACGCACTTTGAAAAAAAATGTGTATGTCATGGTCAATAATCTTGAAAATCTTAGGTGTGATAAATGGTTGAACCTGTTTGATAACTTTTCGGTAATAAGGTCACTTCCGGATGTGAAAATTAACAATTTTGATTTTTCCATACTTAGAATTCTTTCCCTCTTAAAAAAAAAAAAAATTGCCCCCCCCCCCCAAAAAAAAGTCTCCGCATAATTAAACAAACATTATTAGTCTTGTTGTTTTAAAATTTTTTGAAAATGTACTTTGGAAGCTCAGAAAAAAATGTCAAGAGTTTAAATTTTATAGGATAGGATTTAAAGAAAAATTCAACTGAAAAAATTCTTTATTAGCCCCCAAAAAAACGAGATTTTTTTAAATTTAAAATTTTGCTATGGGGTTCTGGGTGGGGTTAGAGGTGGGGGTTTGAAGTTTATAATGAGGGATTACATACAAACGAAAAGATAAAATCAAAATCAAAATTAAATTTAAATGCCCCCTCCCCCCCTCGGAATACCAACCCAAATCAATAAATTCGATCTCTGATGTTATATTCATTCGATTGGAAGTCGGAGCAAGTACAAAAGTTTTTCAATCCAAGCTTTTTGTATCGATGTATAATCTCCCGATCTTAGATCAATGTTGAAATTGAAAAAATCCCTTTTATTTATGTTTTTTATAGTTTTTATGTAATCTACATAAGCGCAAACATTTTATAACACAACATATTCACCGGATTTGAGGCTGTATTCACCGGAGGGTCAGTGCGCGGGGAGCGGCATTGTGACGTCACAATCAACACTTCGGTCAATATTGATATTTTTTTTTTTTTTATTTAACAAACCATATTCAACTCCAAAAGAGTCCATAATTGTATATATATTCATTTTCACTACATTGTTGGGTCTAGCCAATAGAGAGATAGGAAAAATGTTATGATTCAATCATATATAATAAATTTCTTATTTCAAACAATGGAGGGGGACCCCCCTCTGTCCTCGATATTGCGTCTTTATGCTGCTGCTGTTGTTGTTGTTTTTTTAAATTCCGAAAACTTAAAATTCCTTCAGATAAATCTATCAAAATTATCTATGTGTCTGAATATATAAATATTATGATTTTTTAACTTTTGTTGGAGGAAATGCGAACTGATAGTGATTACATTGATTAGATTGACACAATAAGATACTGCATTTCAAAGCAAATTTTTTTTTCCAACTTTCTATACTTACTTTGTATACATTACAGCTTTCAGTTCTTGATAATTCATCAGAATATCAATTCATATTAAAATATTTATAGACCTGCCTTCGAAAAAAAATGTACACTGTATTTGTTCGGAACTCAACTAAAGGGAGGTAAACAACCATCTCCTACATTTTTAGAGTTGTTCCTCTTTGATCAGTGAACTGAAAATGGTATCAATAAGGAAAATATGATTTCTTTTATTTATATTTTATAACTATTATAAGATTGATTTGCTTTTTGAACACAAAGTAACATAATTTTTTTATCATACATTTTAATTTTGGTTGTTACACGTCATTTGATCGGATAAAAGATTTAAATAATCTATGTCGTATTAAAATAGGTTGCTTATGTCACAACTTGATATCGCGATTACTTAACTTAGCGGAACTCTTTCGCGATGGAGGTAGGAAACGTCTGTTGGGTGGGGGCAAATGTGCTATTTAATATAATGCAAGATCGATCATTGTAGCATTTACAAGGACAGATAAGTAAAAAAACCTGGTGGAATACTTTTCTAAACAATCGCTGAACCAGCCTAATAAATTTTTGGAAAAAAGCCAATCCTAAATTGTTACATTTTTAACGATATTTTTAATTAAGCTGACTCTTCTAGTTAAATTTTCATTGAAAATCGTCACATTTTAAAGCAGATAAAATATTTAAACTTTCTTATATGACAATGTACTATTTGGAGTTCAAATCTGGCAAAACATTGTGATTTCGGCATTAAATTGTTGGAATCAGTTGATTACCGTCTTCCTTGGAAGACGGTATTATATATTGAATTTTTTCAGTTTCGGACTATGCACTTTCTCTCTTTTGTGATTGGTAGAAATTGCATGATGAGAAAATTTTCAATTATTTCATTGGTTGAAATGCTGTTCAAGGCAAGGGAGATAACTTTCTTATGGTCTAATTTTGTACACTTAACAATTTTTAAATATTTCCAATTTAAAAAAATAGCAAAACGAACAACAAAATCAGAAGTAATTAATTCTAAATAACAATATTTTTAATAGAAATAACTAAAAAGGTCTTTTATTTTCATCAATTGAAAAAAGATTTAATGATTGATTTTTTATTGCTTGCTGGCTTTACTATATGTATTTATTCTTTTCCCCTTATTTGTTTGAAGAAAGTAACATTTAACGGAATCGGCCGGGGTTTGCCGAAGGTCTCGGTCAGTTTACGGAGATGACCGAGCGAAAACGGGTAGGGCTAATCCGTATAAAGCTAATTTAGAAATACGAAATCAAAAATTCAAAAGAATTATACGACTTTAAAAAATGTTAATCAGTTAACTGTTTAAGGTTGTTGCTAAAAACAGTAAGCTTTTTTGAAAAGCTCATTGTTGTCACTACTGTAAACAATGTCATGTGCCCCAGAAATTTTGACCTTTCTCACTCCCCCGCAAAAGAGCGGACATGTGTTTTAATTAAAAGAGATTGATAAGTAAAATCATGAAGACTAAATCACTGAAAAGAGTCTTTTGCTTCTTTCCGAGCACCGAGGACATTATTTATTGAACAGCCCTCGTAATTTTTTATTAATTTTGATTGGATAAAAGATTTATTCTATATCGTTTTTATGACATAGGTTGCCTACCGTACGTCACAATGAATTACGTCAAGAGCGTATTATTCTGCTTGACGTTACTTTTATTATTGATCAGTCATAATAATACAGAGGTAAAAATATAAGCTTCAGTTCTTAATTGTAATGTCCCTTCCAGTTTCCTTGTCCTAACAAATGAAATAGATATGAGCACTTAGCACGCTCATGACGCTGGCAGTGCACGTTTTTCTTGTAGACCACATTCCTTTTCGGTCCATAAAGGGAGATGAGCTCAGCTCCAAATTAGAAATTGTTTATCCGTTTTCTGTTGATTAAACGTGTGTTGACGACTGACAAACTCATCTACATTAAGTTAAAATCATCACGGTGGGGAACAGAGCAACGATGACGAAATCAGTTTATGATTTAGAATTCTGAAATTTATATATAGGCGCTGAAATGGACGTGGGTATTTTTTTCCGAGATGAGAGCTTTCATCCCTTGCTGGGCGTGGTACGCCGTTTTTAAACGTGGTTTTTCTATCCTGAAAGTGTCAGAATCTTTATTTTAACAATTTTAAGCGCATTTAAAGAAGATTCAAAATTTATTAATTTATTTGACATTTAACAATCCAGAAGACAAGCCCCTATGAGTAGAAAAAACTCCGCTAGATTAAGAATCTCAGGAATCATAAAACAAAGGAGTACATTTTAATTAAGTAGTACAGTTTGAATCCTGATAATCGGGATAAATGGGGAGGGGGTTATTAGCAAAGCAGGCCCATATAGGAACGGAGGCGAGGAGGAGGGTGTCACGTGCCCCAAAAATTGAACTCACAATTATCAATAGAAACAAAGCATGCTCATTAAAATTGGTTCTTCTGTTGGCTTTATCCGTCCCCCCTTTGTTTTCTCCACGTCCCAAGCCCTCCAGCTTAATTTTTTTTCCTAAAATGAATCGAGACAGAAACATATATTTCGTTATATGAAACGAACGAGATTTATTTGACACACAGGTCTCTACTCATTATCCAATGATGTTCATCAATTCATCATCACTCAATCTGCAAGAGAGGAATATCGTCATCAATACAAGTACTATGTGTCGTATGAATCGCATTCTGGGTTTTTTTTTAAATCGACGAAAAAAGTAAACTAAGTCGACTCACTCTTTCTCACAGATGTAGTAGAACATTTGGTGACAGGCGAAATCGTGCCATTGGATCGAAGAGTCCGTGAAACAGTTGTAGGCGACACAATCCTCGCTGCCACCGTTTGGTTGACTAGCATGCCAGTCAGTGAAGGTAAAAGGTGCTCTACCTTTTACCCAAATATAGGAACCTTCGTTTTCTAGGTCATTACCACCCGTCCAGTAATTGACATTATCAGAATTATCTGTCAATATGAATACATGTTTAAGACATCATTCATATTCAAGGGATAAGGTGGGTTTGATTTAAGGTACTCCGATCCCCAGGTTCTGAAAAATTTAAAATGCTGAACAAAATGTCTCTGAATATTCAAAGTAATGTGTTTTACCCACGATAATTCTTCAAACTTCATCTTTAGAGTTAATCATATTATGTAGGGAAAATTATTAGTCTCTTACCGGTGACACAGATCAAGTTTGAACAAACACATTTTAGAAATAAAAATCAAAGGTATCCATGCTTTTGAAGAAATTGCACAATTTATTTTACTTGTATATTTAAAGGTACTTAGTTTTCTCTATTTACTTCACAATGCATAGATGATAAGGATTTTCTTATCATTACAAAACACCATAAATCGCTTCTAATTTCATATGTTAATAAGCATTGGTATCTATGGTTAGATTAAAAGAACGTGAATTTCTTTGTTATTTTACAATGCTTTTATGGGATAAAAACTTCGACTTCTTATAAAATCTTCAAAGATCCTCGAAGCACATTGAGAGATATAAAATAAAAATTGTTGCATGATTATCCTTCCTGGCTGAGGATCGGAGTACCTTAATATAATAAATATTTAAAAAGAAAAGAAAAGATTATTACATGTGTATTTGTAATCCCTATGTTTCTATGTAAAACATCTCGTTTAAAAAATTATACCCCGAAAAACTGGTCAAGAATTAAAATATTCCAGAGAAAGAGAAATTGGGTTTGATACTATATAGCTATATATGTCAGGTTAACTTACGGTTTGGATGAAGATGAGATATTCGGTTTTTCAAAAACTTGTTCTCTACAGAAGATTCAACCTCCACCAGTTTTCCTTGTAAAGCAGTGCATATTAACTGTTTGTACAAAAGTCAAGGTTTCAGGTTTCAGAACACCAACAGAATACTATTAATGAGTGAAGTAATAGCAGTCACTTGTAAACAGAATACCTCTGTATTAATATTTTTGTGTCTAATATAGAGACAAAGATGAACATGGTTGTCAGCAACTACAGCAAAAAAATGTGTTGTACGGAATTAATGTTATTGTATTGGGTAAGTAGACGTCAATATCAAAAAAGGTATACAAAAATTGGTTGTTAGCAAAAATTTTTGTCGGAAATTGACTGACCCCTGCTGATGCCCAGTTCTCAGTCTCATCTTTAAAAAGGTAACACGAGGCCTGAAAGTGGACCCATCCTGGATCACATCCGGTGGTATGGCCACCTTAACAAAGGACCACAATTCTATTTACGTATTGTCGTATATACCGGTATAGTGGGATAAAAATAATGCGGAAATGTACAAAATGTAAAAAAGCACACTAACCGTAAAATGACGTAAGTACAACTCCAAAGAATAAAAGTTGTTGAATTACCATTTTGAGACTAAGATTATTTGTAGGGCACTGTGATAAGGAACGATTAAAGAATGATAAGGAGCAAAAGTGCAGAACGATATATAAATTATATATGAATAATTCAATGTACATGTACATGTATGTGCACTCTTGTCAGAAAAGACAATCCTCCCTTATCATCTAATATTTTTGTAATATATAATGTTTGAAATGGTGTTTCTCGTCTCTAACTTAAAAAAAATCATTATTCCTTTAATAAAAAAAAATATATAAACGTTCCACGTTATGAAGGTAAAAATTTTCAACATAAAACTATTTAAGAGAGATCAAATTTCAGTATTTTAAAAACAAATGGTTGCATTTTTTCAGAGTGCAGTTGGGATTGGTCCAAACTTGCAAATTGTTCACCTTTAAAACCCAACTAAAAAAATGACTCGTGGTAAGACATCTAACCACATTGTTCCCACCTGATCGACAGTCCAAACTGCACTGTGTCCTTTCTGTTGTCCGAAGTCTTAAATTGCTTTAAAAAAATGATCGAAGTACTTTGAGGGAGTTTTGTTATATAGGTCAATGTTTTCAAGAAACCTCTTCTGATGACGATCAGAGATTGTAATACTGAATATTTCATTATTCAGTTTGCAATTTATGTCATATTGTTGATGTTAATTGTTTTATCTTTGATTCAAGTTTGTTAAAATTTAGAAGGGGTTCGGATCACAGTGAGTGATTAGAGTTTTACAAAGAATACACAGCAAAGTCATGATTTGTAAGCATACTGAAGTATTGCAAAAACTTTTCAATACTGAACCGATTTCTTTTTTTCCTGCAAATGTGCCCAGATGAGCGATGTGACCCATGGGCCTCTTGTTAGCATGTCTCTTGATATTTTTCTTTCCAAGATTTTTTTTACCAAACATATAGTTTGGTTATGATTGATCCCCCCTCTTTTTATTTTTACAAAAGTTTACTAATGGACCTCAAATTTAAAAATGTTTGAAGAAGTCTCAGTTTTAGAACTATAATATAGTATCAATATACTATCAATAGCGATGGTTAATACACACTTGGATATCCACTGCAACTAAGCAAATTTTACAGTTCCTGAGAAAGATTGTTTTTATCTCCATTACGTGCAGGACTTCTAAGCTGCTTGTATGGTTTCTAATTTTTGTAGGTAAGCTAGCATACTTTTCAGTATTTAGTTTGATACTGAGGTACACCAAATCTAAAGGAAACAGAAAAAATACAGACATATTTTAAATTTATATTTATTCAATTTTTGGCAATGAACCTATCTGTTCAGATATACAGTGTACATGTTTTTTACTTTTTTGTGAACAGATATTTCCATGAGACATACGATGCCCAGCGCCGCGGAACAAATTCCAGACTCTGGCTGTAGGGCGTACATCCTTGCTGCTGGACACGGTTCCAGTAGGACATGGTATTAGGATTTCTACATCCCCTTGGTCCGCCATTATGAATTCTCGCATAACTCTCGCAGTTGGCGGGACAACCACTGCTACCAATGTAGCGGTTCATGTAGGCACGCACACATCCGGCGGCACAGTTGTAATCATTGGCGCATTCTTTCCAACCTATCATAAAAATAGGACCGTTTTCAAATTAATTTATATGAAATAGTGACATTTACTAAAACCACCTCCCTCTCTCTCTCTTTACCAGTTCCAGGTCGGCCACAGTCCTGCCAGTAGCCGTATTTGATTTGGAAGTATCCACAGGAGTACGAGCTGACGTCCCACTTACAGCCGACAGGCCGACAGCCTGATTCTACCTGTCAAGAAAATATATCTATATATATTTAATGTCATGAACAGCAATCTATTGTTTTGTACGATAACATCGTCTGCTTTAATACCCTTTTTCGTGTATAACAAATACCAATACTAAGGTATTTAAATACCAATGCAAAAGTTTTAAGTGTTAAACTTAGCATACAACGTTTATTTGTTATAGGCAAAACAATGTTTAAAGTATTTATGTGCAATATATATATTTTGAATCTCGTAAAGAACTTATTTATCTTGTATATCAGCACAAAAGGAAGCAGAATGATCTATTACCTTTGTGAGTTGTGAGAATATCAAATCTGAGGATTGTATGCTCAATGTTAATTCCATCCGTCGGGTGCTTCAGCACATCATCAAGGGTCATAGCTCTGCCTTTTAATCGCAATCGTCCATATCAATGAAATTTTAAATGGAAACTGAACCAGCAAAAACGCGTGGAATTAACTATTTCGTAATTTTGCGAGAAGGATGACACAGGAAATAAAACTACTTCTGAAATCAATGTAAAATCTCTTGATCAGCTGTCCATTCGAGGGTTATAATTCTCGCAGCTTGCCATTGAAGAACCCATTCGTAATAATGAGTACTCTCGAAAAATAAGGAATTAACAGTATTTAATTTCAACAAAATCAGACGAGGTTTCTATCCGTAATAGTGATAAGGCTACACATTTTACACCAATTCTACAGACCACTCAATTAGTGTTATCTAAAAATGTATTTTTTTATGTTTCAGGATGTATATATCTGAAAGAGGCATTGGGGCCGAGAAGAAAAACTCTAAGTATAAATGTTCACTAACAGCCCGAGAGGAGAGATAACTCCTACATTAATTACTGTTTTTTTTCTGTTTTAAAGCAAGTGGAATAGCAGTTTTTGTCACTTTGTGAAAATCTTAATCAAATATTTGATTCATATCGGAAAATTAAGAGAAAAGTGATTATAAAGAGACATAGATTGATCTGATACTTTACTTTAAAATTTACTTTCCTCGTCATTGGTCATTTGCAAAATTATTTTGTTAAAACAGATTCTGATTGCACACATAAGTACCCTGTACTCTGAAGTTGACATCAAGAAGATGCCTGAGTTTCTGATTGACAATATATATGTGGTTTTTGGAGACTAGGTATTCCAACAATCTATTGGAATTCCCAAGGGTACAAATGGCGCTCCGTTATTAGCAGACTTATTTTTATATTCATATGAAGCAGAATTTATGCAAAATCTTATGCGTGAAAAGATGAAAACACTTGCTGTGGCCTTCAACACGAGATTAAGATATATCGACTTCATATTGTCAATTAATAATGGTAATTTCCATTCCTACGTCGATAAGATATATCCTGGTGAGCTTGAGATAAAAGATACCACAGAGTCCGACACCTCTATTTCATACTTGGATATTTTACTTGAAAAAGACACTTATGGTAATCTAACAACCAAGCTATATGATAAACGTGATGACTTTAATTTTTCTATCGTCAACTTCCCTTACTAATGCAGCAACATACCTTTAACACCTGCATACGGAGTATATATATCTCAGTTGATTCGATACGCAAGAGCATGCTCTACGTATGAACAATTTCTAAAACGAGGTAAATTATTGACAAGCAAGTTGATGAAACAGGAATATCAGCAGTCTCGTTTAAAGTCATCATTTCGTAAGTGCTATGGTAGATGCAATGACCTTGTCAGCAAATACAATTTATCATTGAGTCAAATGCTGACTGACGTTTTTCATACCAATTGTTAGTCCATTATTTATACACTGAATTGATAACGGGTTTTTTCCGTTATCTCCTGATCATGACAAGGAGCCCACGGCGGGTGTGACCGGTCGGCAAGGGATGCACACTCCTCCATGGCACCTTATCCCACCTCTGATTTTTCGGGGTCCGTGTTTGCTCTGCTCTTATTTTGTATTTGTTTGTGGACTTTGAGATTGAATACTGTTCGTTATCTCCATATCCTTCTCCATATCCTCTTTGTAAAAAAACCTTTCTCACAATAAACGATACGTTTGATAAATGTCTACGTCTAACATAAGGTCATTTCAAGAATTTTTTTTATAACATCCAGCGTCCGCGTAAGCCTTGCTTTTCTGTAAAAAAAAAACTGCCATACGAGATAAAAACAACGAAAATAAATGAAATTCATTATTCTTGTAAAAAAATATTTAAATTGCGCATTTTTTAACATTTGGAAAAATGATGAACTTATTTTTATATGGAGGAAATATCCAGTCCATCAATTCTATGCCTGTGTCTTAGTTGTATTTTGGTTATCTACAAAAGAAAACGTATGAATAGAAAGCAAACACATCTTTCAAAAGCAATTACGTGACTTTTAGGTAAATCACCTGCGTGTGTTAACTGGAATAATCTCATAGTTTCATTATCTTCATACCTTGGCAAAACATCAATAAAGTAGATTTTTTTGGAGTGGCTCTTCCTTTCCTGTCTTGTTTTCTTAAAAATAAATAAAGCTCTAATAGTTCCTAATATGCAGACTGACTGCCCTCATGCGAGAGTTGTGCATGTTTGATCATATCCGTTTTTTTTTTCATCGTATGACAATAATAACTTATTAAATATCCCGATTTCGTTTTTTATTTAGAATAGGTACAAACTTGAGTATGCGGTTTTCGAAAAGTAAAAACTGTTTTAACTGAATAATGGTCTTAAATCTTAATTTCATGAGATAATAGAGATAGGATCAAACATTTTTACAGCTTTGAAATATTAATCGTTTTTCTCATATAACGATATTTCAGTTTTAAAGCGTGTTTCTCATGTCAGGATACATCAGATAAAGAAACCCTCTTAAATTGATACTTTAAATATCTTATAAAACACAGCCACAGATATAATATTTATCTATCATACAATAATAACTAACATAATATATAGGCTTATACACACTTGATCTGTTAAAGTGCATTCATGGAGAGACACTTTGAAACTTTGTTATACAAAGAAAGAAATTGTTTTTAACAATACGTATTCTTGATATTGTAAAATAAACTGAAGTTTGAAATACATTTTATTTCAGGTGAAAGTACTATGGTTGCAAAGTAAGGACTATATTCTAAATTCATTTTCTCTCTTTCCAGTTTGAGCTGATTTCATTGAGCCTGGTGTAAAGAGTTCTAAATATAAACACATCCCTAATGCAATGGTACATGTATTTACAGTAAAATGAAAATTGCATTTTTTAGATTTTTTCATGTTACGTTTTACAAATTACAAACATATATTTTAACGAGACCGAGTCTAATTACTGTATTTCTGCCTAGGGATTTTGATTTTTTTTTATTATTATTATGGTTATTGTTTTAAGACTAAGAAAATCAAATGTTTACCGTCCCGATTTCTTTTGGGGTCATCTCAAATGTCAAATTTTACTATTGAACCCTATGGGAAAATATTGGAAAAGCGCCAAATAATTAATTTTTTCATATTTCTTTGAATTTCTGCCCTAGAGATTTCTTTTTCATTAAAGTACATGGAAGGTGTAGTGTATGTTGCCATACGTGGGCATCAGTGTTTCACAAACACATCTTGTTATTGCATGCTGTTGTTTCTTGGAAGGATTTAAGACGTAAACCCCATACACCTGGGTATATACAGAAACAATTAATTCATAACATGCTTTCATTTATCTCAAATGAATACAATAACAAAAAATTTTGTCAAATTTCTCTACAATGCAATTGATTAAAAAATTGATACTCTATAATCAAGAATTATGTAGGTTATATTTAAACACCTTTGATAAAAAGTTATTTAGATTTTTTTTTTTTTTTTTTTTTTTTGCTTTTTACAAATCTGATTTTAAACTTTTAGGGGAGACAGGACACATGCCACATGACTAAAAAGACATATCACGTCATAATCGGTGATGATATACATGTTAAACGTTGTTAAAATCAACAGTTCTTGATTATTTTTTATTCTAAATTCTAAAATTGTTTTTTAAACATTTAATTTTAGAAATTATTATAAATAAAATTTTTAAAGATCTTGCCATCTTTTAGATATTGTGAAGTTGCCCAATCCACACATTTGTTTCTCTTTACCTTGCAGTCTGACGTCAGTGACGACATAGACGTAGGTTTTGAATTCTCAGTGCAGCAAGATCAAGTACACACACCCGTCATGATCAGTTTTATTTAATAATAAACAGATCACAGTCAATGTATCGCGATAAATTTCTGAAGCAGATTTTTTTTAATTAATATTTTTTCGTGTTCAGTAGCAGAGATTCTCTCTATTTAGATAATTTTGAATGTTTATGTTTTTGTGCGACGTCACAATTGATTTCCCGCACTCGGAAAATACGAACGTGTAGCGTTTTTACAATGCTTACGTGTAATTCATCGATGCCCTGTGCGATACTGAGGGAAGCTTCACCCTGTGATATTTATGCAGTAAATAATAATGATGAAGGACTGACATTTAATCGTAAATTTAGAGATATTTATTGACAGATTTTTTTTTCTAAATGAGGTTTTTGTCGTTGAAGCTGCCTTGCAAAATGCAGAAATTATCCCACCCAAATACTATATAAAATTAAAACAATTGCTTTCAAATAATTTAAACATTATGAATATTCTGAAATATTTGATTATATAGTGTTATCTATCATATTTATCGTTTGTGCATAAAAATTCGCATTATGGACTCCGTTATGGGCCCGTAAACATGAAGTATCTAAACTCCATACAAACTCTAAAGAAGGCGGTATTTGTGGAGCGATATCTTTTAAATAAGTCAAGAAATCCCATGACAAGACCGTTTTAAAATGTTAAGTACATATTAACTTTGATGCTGGACTGAACCTAGAACTAAAGTACTCAAAAATAAATCGACCTTAAAGGTATATGTCCTTACAATTTTAAGGATGTTGCTCAAGACGGAAAAGTTTAAAGAAAAAAAATGTACATGTTCCAAGAGGCAATCGCATTAGATTTAAGAAATACAATTACCCTATCGGCAAATATAGTCTGGTTCCCTTATAATTAAACCCAATAAACTGCCAACCAATATGCAAACTGAATCCTAATCTTTACTAACAGTACCTCGTACTAGTTTTTCTCAAGTGGACCAACATACCAAAAATGTTTTTTTTTTTTTTTTTTAAGAATAAGGACAAAAATCCAGAAAACCAATAAAAAACACCGCAACAGGGTGGACAGACAGATATGGACGACAAAAATGTCGTAAAGAACATTTTAAGCAGGGGACCTAAGCCTTAATTATCTTTATTTGTTTATTCACATTAGTCAATTTAGCAACATCACACATTCCCAGTAACGCATTTTAAAGCCAACAGACTGTTAATCATGCAAGATAATTACAGAAGCGTAATATCTATCTGAACTGCAAATTAAAAAATCTTTGAGATTATATACTTTTACTTTTCGGTACACCATAGTAAAACTAAAGAAAAACATGTATATATACTGAAACAAAAGCAGATCCCCGATTTCTTATGCTGGGGAAAATTACGAGACCTATGAGGAAATAGTCCATCCTTGTTTATCATATACTAATAAACAAGTACGAGTACATGTAAAATGAAGCCCTTTACCGGCATACAGTGCAAACATCTCAGTTTAATACTTTTTCTCAAGTGTCAGAGGTAAAACATCACAAATCGACCAATCAATTATAATCTATTGCAGTTCAGGTTGTTCAAAATAAAGTGTAAATTTTACAGATTAAAGTGTAAAATTTACACTTTAAAGTGTAAATTTTACACATTTAAGTGTAAAATTTACACTTTAAAATGTAAAATGTACAGATACTTTATTAAAATTTACAGATTAAACTGTAAATTTACACTTTAAAGTGTAAGAATGACACTTGTTTTATATCCAAATGTTTACTGAGGTGTGTGTGTACTATTTTGAAAGCACTGATTAAAATGTGTAAAATTTACAGATTTGTGTAAAATTTACAGATTAAAGTGCAAATTTATACAGATTAAAGTGTAAATTTTACAGATTAAAGCTATGTAAAATTTACAGATTAAAGTGTAAAATTTACAGATTAATGTGTAAAATTTACAGATTAATGTGTTTTTTGCAATGTGAAATAAATTAAACGAAATATGGGACAGGTGTCAGATTAAAGTGTAAACTTTGAATGGGGCATTGAAAAGTAACTAAACCCACAAAAAGCTCTCCTTTGATATGGTAAATTCAATTTGTAAGATCAACTGTCTTGATCTATATAATGCGATTCATTTTTGCATTTTACACTAATATACATGTATTCTACACATACTACAGCTATAATTTTTAAGTTGTTAATATTTTATAGTTGCCAAATATAGAACATGTCATATTTAGTCTAAAATAGAATTTTAAATCACATTCGTGTTTCTATTATAAAGGACAAGATTTCGTACATCAGATGAATTAATTTGATAGATCAATGGATGAAGAATTCAATATCCCGGCCCTCAATGTCTGATAAGACTTCTACCCCTGAAAGCCAGGCAATGAAGGAAATAATCTAACATGGAAGCCAAAACCTGTTTAGGTCATGATGTCACAATAAGGTTTTGCATATGATAGTGTCGCTGATCAACTTTCATAGGATGGGAAGTCGCGGGGCAAAAGAAGATTTAACAAATATAGATACTGTTTGTCCAATACTGGGTACATTTAGGCGTAAAATAAGGTACCATGTCACCAACAAACCCGATACATTTGCTTCATTAAAATAAAATAACCTTCGCAAAGATAAACCCACGTCTTAATTTGTACCATTTAAATCGCAAAATTTTCACCCGTGAAGATATCGACGTTTACAGTAACTGCAGAGAATGTCTTTACCTTTTGCAGAACTTAGAATATTAATGGATTTATATTATGTACAATGTAAACACTGAAAAAGACCTGGGGTGCAATAAATTTATACTCCTCTCTACAGTCTTACAATCTTAATCTTTCGGAAAAGAGCAAACTTAGAATGAACCTTTGACAAGAATATTTATCTACAAGTACAAGTGGAAGTCAGCAAGATGCAGAGCTATTCTGAACAAAGAGGGAATTAATGTTGAGAAATCGAGAAGGAAGTTCTCAAAGATTTTTATTTCAACGGAGGCTAGAAACTTATCACGGGGGATTGGAAATAAAACCAATAGTTCAATATCTGATTGATAAGAAATATCGATTATCGCTGCGAATAAATTCACTGCTATATCTCAAAGGTATTTTAAGATTTTCGCCTGTTCTGCTAACAATTGATAAGAATGAGCACTTGTGCGAGTGACTATGTTATTTTCAAGAAAAAGGAATCTAATTTTTGTTGATTAAAAACAGATACATGCATGTATTAGAAAATATAAAAAAATAATGACTGACAATCCAGAGCAGGAATTGGATGGCAACAGAACCTTACCAGGACAAGTGAAATCCCAACCAAACACGTATGTTAGCGAAACTTTAATTTAAGATACATACGCTAATTTTGGATTTGAGTGAACTTCTAATTTTGCGATTTAAAAAAAAATCGATTTCTTCATTTTAATTTTTCTTAACGTGATTTTATGCATGGATGTCATTTTTATTTGTACAAAATAAAATATTGGCATCAACTTGATAGTATAAAATATGTAATTTGTTTTGATTCAGATGTTTGGTTTAATTAAGGGGTTGTCACATTGTTTGATTAACCTGAGAAACCCTCTGTAAAGAAGAAAATCCCAACATATTTACAATGTATATGGTTAAATATTTTCTTGAGTTTAATGATGACAGAGAAATATTTTTTAAAACTAGAAATGCAAAGCCACATATTCATTTTATTACTTGTATCCTTCAATTCCTATAATAATTTAACCGTATATGTACATGTACATTTCTATCATCAATTTATGACCCGTAGAAATACACTGTCGTTTAGCGTGGAAAATTGAACTAAGTTCAACAGAAAAGTATGCATTGCTCCACGTGCACAAGCACACACACGCAATCTCGCACACACACACACAATTGCAAACTGACATGGTTTTTCAACACAATTCCTCGGACTAGGGTTGTATCATATATTGCATCGAGTTCCTGTGTCTGTCAAATACCATTTTATTTATTAGACTATTTTTTTCCCGTCGGTTAAACTCTGCTGAAAGTACTTGTACGAAGCTATATTTTGCTTTAACTGTTTAATCAGAAAAAGCCTTTGATCGAGTAATGTCTTAGAAAACAAAATTGCAATTCTCTCGTTGTACTTGTCTATTTGTATTCATAAATTTTTGCTTTAAAATTTGAGCTTCCTTTCAAACGTGTGTTTTTAGCTCACCTGAGCTGAAGTCTCAAGTGAGCTTTTCTGATCACATTTTGTCCGGCGTCCTGCTGTCTGTCTGTCTGTCTGTCCGTCTGTCTGTCTGTCTGTCTGTAAACTTTTCACATTTTCGACTTCTTCTCAAGAACCGCTGGGCCAATTTCAACCAAACTTGCCACAAAGCACCCTTGGGTGAAGGGGATTTAAGTTTGTTCAAATGAAGGGCCACGCCCTCATTCAAGGAGAGATAATTGGGATTTAAAGAAAATTTGGTGGCATGTTTTAAAAATCTTCTTTTCAAGAACCACTGTGCCAGGAAAGATGAAACTAATGGGAAAACATCCTAAGGTAGTGTAGATTCAAGTTTGTTCAAATCATGACCCCCGGGGGTAGGGCGGGGCCAAAATGGCCGACCAAAGTTTTACATAGAAATATATAGGAAAATTCTTTAAAAATCTTTTTCACAAGAACGACAAAGCCATAATTCATCATATTTATATGCAAGCATCATCAAATAGTGTAGATTCAAGTTTGTTCAAATCATGACCCCCGGGGGTAGGGCGGGGCCAAAATAGCCGACCAAAGTTTTACATAGAAACATATAGGAAAATTCTTTAAAAATCTTCTTCTCAAGAATGACAAAGCCATAATTGATCATATTTATATGTAAGCATCCTCAGGTAGTGTAGATTCAAGTTTGTTCAAATCATGACCCCCAGGGATAGGGCAGGGCCAAAATGGCCGACCAAAGTTTTACATAGAAATATATAGGAAAATTCTTTAAAAATTTTTCTTCTCAAAGATGTCAGAGCCATAATTGATCATATTTATATGGAAGCATCCTCAGGTAGTGTAGATTCAAGTTTGTTCAAATCATGACCCCCGGGGTAGGGCGGGGCCAAAATGGCCGACCCAAGTTTTACATAGAAATATATAGGAAAATTCTTTAAAAATTTTCTTCTCAAGAATGACAGAGCCATAATTGATCATATTCATATGGAAGCATCCTCAGGTAGTGTAGATTCAAGTTTGTTCAAATCATGACCTCCGGGGGTAGGGCAGGGCCAAAATGGCCGGCCAAAGTTTTACATAGAAATATAATGGAAAATTCTTTAAAAATCTTGTTCTCAAGAATGACAGAGCCATAATTGATAATATTTATATGGAAGCATCCTCAGGATTGTAGATTCAAGTTTGTTAAAATCATGACCCCCGGGGGTAGGGCGGGGCCAAAATGGTCGACCAAAGTTTTACATAGAAACATATAGGAAAATTCTTTAAAAATCTTCTTCTCAAGAATAACAAAGTAATAATTGATCATATTCATATGGAAGCATCCTCAGGTAGTGTAGACTCAAGTTTGTTCAAATCATGACCCCGGGGTATGGCGGGGCCACAATGGCCGACCAAAGTTTAACATAGCAATATATAGGAAAATTCTTTAAAAATCATCTTCTCAAGAATAGTAAATGCATGATTGATCATGGGACTACTTTTGGATTTAAACTTTTCAATAATAAACCAATTACTACTATTTCCTAGCCACAGTGCTCAGGTGAGCGTTGTGGCCCATGGGCCTCTTGTTCATATATAACATAACATAACATGAACATTAGACTAGTCCTAAAACTAAGGTGTTTAATATTTTCGGATGGAATGTATAGACTTCATACTTATGTATACACCCGGAAGTGTTGTTAGCACAATGAACAGAAAAAATTCAAATAAGGTACATAAGTATTTCTCGGTATTCAGCGATAAAGACTTGTATTATCTTGCATGTTTCTTTCTTTTTATGCACTACCAACGGAGTTTCTTAAAGCTGTGCAAATATTAATAAAACGGCATGATAAGAAATATTGAACTCTTAAGAGATCATCTATGACTTTTCTGTTCCAAGTTATTAAGAGTAAAATCGATGATTATGTAAGATATATACATATTTGATGATATCCTGAAAATTTGATTACGATTTTAAGAATTTAAATTGTAAGATAGAGCTCATAGAGAAAAAGACCCCCCCCCCCATTAAAAAAACATTTTGAAGAAATCTTTATGGTACAGTATTAGGTAGTATAGGTACATTGTACCCTAAGAAGGTGGAAAGCCCTTGAATAGTGCAAAGAGGCCCTTGAAAATACAAGAAAAGCTTGTACATATACTCTTCTTATAATCACTGTCTGATTATAAAAACTATTATATCTGTACACAGGATTCCAATTCAGAGTCCACCTATCACATCTAGAGCTAAGGAGATGGAGGCTTCGACAGGTATCCCG
Source organism: Saccostrea cuccullata (assembly GCF_032062105.1). Taxonomy (NCBI): domain Eukaryota; kingdom Metazoa; phylum Mollusca; class Bivalvia; order Ostreida; family Ostreidae; genus Saccostrea; species Saccostrea cuccullata. The sequence goes on from NW_026938754.1 coordinate 24,188, forward strand.
TAAGTAATATGAACCACAGACATGTTAATATAGAGAAATGACGAAAACATTATTACTTAGGAAAACAACTTCGTTTTTAATTTCTAATTTTCTTGAAAATGTATTTTAGATTTTCTCAATCATCATAAGATTAACTACAATGATTGACCTAGTGGTTCTAAAACTATGGTTTACAATGGAGAAACCTAGTTAACAATCAAAAATAGGTTTTTCCTTTGTTTTTTAATGAATTTCTTCCAAAAGTACATCTGAATGTCCAGTATCTTTTTGATATATTTTTACACTTCTATATGCGGCCAATATGATTTTATCGATGTATAATATTTTTTAAAAATTACAATAAATGATGTTTTTGATTTCGTTTTCTATTTTTTTCCAGAGAAGAAATGACTGAACCTAATAATTCAGGGTAAATTTTAACACATCTTTGTATATAACATAATTATAGTATTAAATCAGGTTATTATAAATCTCATACCAAAGCAGCATCGAAGATACATTGTAACTAAAAAGAAGTTGTCTAGATTATATCATATGGGAGTGTTGTTCTATAACAAAAATGACCTACCGTAAAATGAATTTCTAAATAATTTGAAATTTGCATCGAACAACTACTTTTAAAGTCTGTAATCTATGAAGTATTAAATACAAAATCTAATTTTATTTTTTCGTACGAATCTTTGACAGTGACGATGACAATGAGTGGGACTGTGCCGAGGAGAAACCTATACATGGCGCTAACGATGACTATGGCTCGTGCTGGGACTCTGTGACAAAAGTCGGGCTCGTTATTGTAGGAATATTCCTCTTCATAGTTGTTTTCTGGTCGGCTTGTCTGTCACGAATCATCATTCACATCATGATAGGGAAGCTGAACCCGCCCCAAACCAACAACAGCTTCACACTGAACAAATTGGGAGGAGTCTTACAAATACAGGATGATAGGATGAGACTTAATGTTTGTGGCAGCAATGCCAACGGTTGCATAAGAGGTCAAGTTCTGAGGAAGGGACTCCCGGAGTCGTGGGAGTGCCGTAATGAGACTGGTACTTCCTGTTTGTTGTGGGAGGAGACCCCCTCTGTTAACGTAGGCTGGATCTGGGGTCTTCTAATCATCATGTCTGTACCATACTTATACACTATGACCTTGTCTCTATGGAAATCATGTTTCAAGAAAAACAAAGTAGATAAATTTGACCTGAAAGTATTTTTATTGGTATGTATGTTTTATTTTCCCCCTATTTGTTTCGTAGAAGATTAAATTATTATTTTATGTTTAACAACTTATCTTCATTGAACTGAGTTTATATATCACAAAAAAGATTTTCGTCTTTGCAGAGTTTGATAATAGAAATAATCCATTCAACTGGTCTTTGTGTCTTGGTGTTTCTTGTGATGCCAGCTTTCGACCCAGTGTCTGCCTCTGTTCTTCCGTACTTTGTATGTTTTATTCCTGTTCTCTTAAGTGTCAAGTTCCAAGTTAAACAAGAGGAAAACACAAAAGTGAAAAAGAACAGAAGCAGACAATCAAACTCAACAATGAATGGCAAGGTGAAAACAATAAACGTTCGGGAGGCCCCAGATGCCGCGAAAGATAATCGCTTCATGTATGATATAATCCCTTTCATTGGAGCTGTCATCTTTATTATGGGGATTGGATTTCTAATTTTATATGTATACTATAATTCGGAAAAGGATAACTTTGTAACAACTCTTGTTTTGCTGCTGGTATCAATCATCATGGTGTCCGTCATTTGGTGGGAAAACTTTGTAACATCAAATATTACAAAAAAGCTAGAAGACGTAAAACAACAAGAATCTTTTTTGATGAACTATGTAAAATCTAAACGAGACACCGTGTCTATCCTGACCTACTTTCTAAAGATCGGTTGGACATTCCTTACCACTTTAATCATCTACGTAATTCAATCCAAAGAAAGCACTCTGTCTACAGCAAGAACTTTACTGTATTTGGACGATGCGGCAACAGTGTATACTTTAAGCGGGAGCATCCGCTTAGAATCCAGGTCATACATAACGTACGGGTGTATGACCTTTAACCCTTATCTTATGACAGTAGTGTGCTTCATTCTCACTTTTGTATTTTTCAAAGCCTCGCGTTTTGCGTGTCGGATCGTTTTACAAAGGAGATCTTTTGCCCCTCCGATCGCTCTGAATCTTTTACTGGTGCCCTTTATGTTTGTTATACTTATGAAGTACCCGTTATCCTTTACGGTGGAGGGATGTAGCGTTCTACAGCCTTTATGGGAGCTGGACTATGGTAATTCTGTGGAGCGTTTATGGCCACTGATTGTTTCCGGTTTTCTTGGTTTAGTCTCCCTGGCTATTTTGACATTGTATGTTTGGTCAACCGACGGAGCAAAAATGGAGAAAGTAGAGAGGTATTTATAAAATACTGGAATCAATAACTACGTTGAATCATAACTCATGGTGTTTTGCTAAGCTAGTTGAAAATGTTTGTTCATTCACCATAACAGATTATTTATGAAACCTGCATACTGTGGAGTATTCCTTGACTTGTTTCTGTTGCTATCACGGCGAAGATATCTATTTGATGTTGACTATGGTAGAGAGAGAAAGGTAACAGAACAAGAACACCACGAATTCTGAACTTTTAATTGATATCGACTCACTGTGCAATTGATTTTCAATTTTCTTTGTAATTATTAGGCAGACGATAAACCGAAAGAAGTGTATTCTCCATTGGTCTATTTCTGTGCAACGATGTGGCATGAAACAGAAAATGAAATGACGCAACTTCTTAAATCTATATTCAGGTGACGTTATAGTTAGAGAATCATTCGTCATCTTAGCTGGTTTTCTTGTAAATGATCATGGAGACTGAAGTGTAATTTTTATTGTACAGGGTTGATATGGACCAATGCTGGAAACGTCAAGTCCAGGCGATGCGACAACAACATATAAGAAGTTTCTACGACGAGGATATTTATGATTTTGAAGGCGAGTAGTGGAACTCTTCTTTATCTTCAAAGTTGTTACTGCTAAGTGCTTGGTATTGAATAAAATGCTTTCACTAGATTTCAAGTGTAATGAAAAAAAATATAGATTTAGTAATATATGAATAATTTCTTTGTATTTTATTGTTTATCTTTAAATATTGTTTTGTCAATGTAGTTCACGTTTTCTTTGACGATGCTTTCAAACCTCGGAAAGTGAACGGGAAGCTTCGAAATGGAAGGAAAGTGAACGATTTTGTAAAGCTTCTTGAAGAATGTGTCCCGAAAACAGCTAAGTACGATTTTGAATTCATGAAATTGCAAGAAGCTTATAAATACTCATTACAAATTCAAGATAAAGTTAACTTTTATTATTCTATCACAATCCTTGTAGATCCATATATGGAAATTATGAGCTCGAACCTGTCAGAAAGTTTGAGACCCCCTACGGTATGAAGTATGAATGGATGCTCCTTACCGAAGATGCTAAATTAATCGTACACCTGAAAGATAAGATGAGAATAAGACATAGAAAGAGATGGAGTCAGGTTACTTTTCAATTTCCTACATAAATCTCAATTGTACATGAAAACTTTGAAAGAAACTATACTTACATGAATTCGTGTTATAAATATTTAGGTGATGTACATGTACTATTTACTGTCCTTTGAGTTAAATAAGATGAGACCAAGACTAGAGGGTAAATGTAAGGAGCTTTCAAAAAGTATGAAAGAAATGGTCCACAATCTCTCGGAGAACACCTTCATTCTTGCGCTGGATGGTGATGTCGATTTCAAACCGGAAGCAGTGACGCTGTTGTTAGACCGAATGAGAAAAAATGCAGATGTTGGGGCGGCTTGTGGAAGAATACATCCCATTGGATCGGGTTCGGAAATCAATATAATTACCTAAAATGAGATATCTTTCCAAAAGATTTTTGCAATGCAACAAATCATATACATTGTTTTTAATATCAGGGCCAATGGTGTGGTACCAGAAGTTTGAATACGCCGTCAGTCATTGGTTGCAGAAAGCAACAGAACATGTGATTGGTTGTGTGCTTTGCTCACCCGGATGTTTCAGCCTCTTTCGTGGATCTGCCGTTTTAGCGGATAATGTCATGAAAACGTATACCAGAACGGCAACAGAGGCTAAGGAGCATATACAATATGATCAAGGTACGTTAAGCATATGATTTAGAATATCGTAAAAGGTAAAATGAATGGCCTGCTAAACTAAAATGAAAAACACTGGATCCGTGCAAACCTAATGAGTGCTTTGAGGGCATTGGTCTTTATTCAATCTATTATAAAAGTATTTAAATGATGCACACAGTATAAGTACTTGTGAAATCTAGTTTTAAAAAGCTTTTTTTAGATATAGTAATTCTCTGTATGTTTCAGGCGAAGATAGATGGCTATGCACACTTATGCTTAAGGAGGGATTCCGAGTAGAATACTGTGCAGCTTCTGATGCATTGACCTTTGCACCGGAAGGATTTTACGAATTCTATAAGCAAAGGCGACGATGGGCACCGTCAACCATGGCAAATATTCTAGATTTGCTTCTAGACTGGAGATATGTGAAGAAAAATAATGACAGCATTTCAATGCTATATATCATTTATCATATTTTCCTTTTTGTGTCATCAATTTTGACCCCCGGTACTATTTTCCTTCTTATCTTGGGCGCCATTATAACAGCTTTTCCTTCCATAGAACCGTGGTTGGCATTGGTTCTGAACTTGGTTCCTGTTATTGTTTTAACGTTGTCCATCTTCTTAGCTAAGGAAGATACACAGGTAAGTTATGCCAATAATATACTTTTTTTGCAAAAGAGCAAGAATAAACTCACATTATCTCGTTGTATTCAATTTAAGACTATGTCAACAAATAAGTGAATGACCATTCCTTCCCTTAAACAGCTCACGTTGGCAGGGATCATTTCCACGATATACAGTCTCGTCATGATGGTGGTATTAATCGGTTTGATAAAAGAGGGCGTGGAATCACAGTTTTGTTCTGTCACCACGGTCTTTTTCTGTTTTGTGGCAGGGGTATTCGTCGTTGCTGCTTTAATACATCCTCAGGTACAAATTAACCTCGCTGGCGTAATGTTATTTTTACATTTGAATTTCTGTTGCACCTGATATATGTTTATTCTTGAAGGAATTTACGTGCATATTCCATGGACTGTTATACTTTCTGGCGGTACCTTCTATGTCAATGGGGCTAGAGAAAACAAGACGGCCTCAGGTCAGGACGAGGTTATTAGAAAGAAAAATAAATTGGAAGGTCAGACATGTTCTATTGGAGACTGGTGTCGGTAAGTATTATCAAAGCAGTAATCATATCTTTTTACTCTTTATTTATTTTTTCCCTATTGATAGGATATTGCATGTATTAATGGATTTATGGATTGTTGGCATATATTATTTTAATAGCTGTATGCTCTGCGTTCGAGAAATTGAAGACCAAAGTCAGGTGGAGACAAAGAATGAAGCACCCAAAGACACACTGGATACATCAGATAAAAACAAAGTAGACACAACGCAAACCCAAACGGTTGGTGTCCAGAAAAAGTCTTCAGCCGAAAAGAAACCTACCCCTGTAGCTACACCGAAAGTAGAAGGTAGGAATGCCTTGTTATAACAAAGGTGAAGGATTTACTAGTATAATGCAAAGTAGTGTCGCATTAAAACTCATAGTGCAATGGAAAATATGAGGAATAATAATGCATTTGCAAATGGCTACTTGGGAAATTATAATAATTTAATATATATTAATTAGATGGAAGATGGCATATTCATCGATAAGAATATTTTAATTCATTTTGTCATTTTTTACGGAGAGTGGTCACTATCAAATTTTTCTTGAATGATATGTATACTATACATCTCAAAGTTAATATCAGTTCGATTCTTTTAGATAAAACAAAGCACGGTGATTTCAAGAACTGTGAGGATATTTCAGAAGAGGAAAGAAAATTCTGGAAAGGTTTGATAAAAAAGTATTTAAAACCAACAGACATAAATCCAGAGGAACAACAGAGGGTTCAGGAGGACTTACTAGAACTGAGAAATAAGGTTTTCTTCTTTGTTTTTATATTGAATGCTTTATTTGTAACGATCGTCTATGTGCTTACACAAGTCAATGCCTACCAGGGGACACTCCAGATTCCTCTCCCGTGTAATGTGGCAGGAGGCGAACAGGGAGTCATAGAACCAATCTCTATAGCCTTCACAGTGACCTTTGGTCTGTTACTACTTATCCAGTTCTTCGGGATGATTTACCACAGAGTGTCGACTCTGACTCATATAATCGCATCAACCAGGCTAGAAAAACAGACACAAACTAAAAGACCGACGTTTGGTGGAGAAGTGGGAAGGGGGCTGTAAAAAGCCATAATGGGATCTAAAAAAACAAAAAACGAGTAAGGAACCAGAAAAATTTTTCGGGGGAGCTAGGAAAGGCTGGGGAAAGTTAAGGGCAAGCGTGCAGGTCAGCTCTGCTCTACGAGCAATATCTGGAGAGAGAAGGAAAAAGCCCCGAGGCTTTGGAAAAACTAAGGAAAGTGATAAAAGCAGCAACAAAAAAGCCTATGAATTCCCTACAAGATGAGGGAGATGATGAAAATTTTTAGTAGGTATCCCAATACACCTGTGGTTATACAGAGCATCAGAAGCCTTCGGAAAGGGGGGGGAAAGGGTGGAAAAACCAACACTTCAAATGTGTAACAAAGAGAGGAAATCATTTGAAATATAACTTTTGAGGAGAAAACACGTGTTCTTTTATTTTTTCTATTTCAATCAATGTAACAGCTTGCAAATGTGAACATTTCTTTTAATTTGTTTTGCATATGTTATAAAAAGAGTGAAAAACATGGAAATCGCTTTGTTGATACTTTGTTTATGTACTTCTTCTCGAAACTGAAAAAAGTAAAATGAAAATGAACCTAGGATGATAAGTGAATACTGCAGTATAGTCTAGTACCTTGTTTAGAAGGAATGAGGAGGTGACCAAGGATGAAAAGATTCGTTTCATAAAAAGACGGTTTTTTATATGAAAAAATAAAAGGGCCATGCTAAAAACTTTTCGTCAGGTATGCTCACTTCTAAAATTGTTTTAGGAATACCGATATAAGGACAGAGACAAAAATAGGAAAGTATAAAGAATTTTTCTAACAATGAATAAATAAGTATTGGATTGCTTAAACTTGTAGGACAAATGTCTTTTTTTTTTATTTAACCAACAGAACAAGTAAATTGAATCACGTTGAAGTCAGCTGTATACATATTTAGATATTGCAAGTTAGACTATTTCAAATGAAGAATTGTGTGGGGGACGCAATTCTATTGCAATGTGGTGCCAGCATTACACAAAAATATATACACTTTAAATCTTCAACACAACTGTTTCTTTTCCACCTGCAAAGTACCAGCATAATGTTATCTTGCCTTAAAAACCTTTGCTCATATTAAACTATATCTAAAATTAATGCATTTTTCATATAATTCTGAAATCATTTTATAACCAAACTTTCCTTTTTTTTTTCGTTTTATTTTATTGACTCGTTGGAAAGTTTTAAATGGTGATTAATGGTAAATGGTAAGTCTCTTTTGATATCACACCGCTTAGAAATACCGAATATTGTTGTTTGAGTTCTTGCAAGTAATTATTTATACTGAAAAACCTTAAGTTAGTCACTATAACCTAGAAAAAAAAAGTTTGATTGTCCTCCGGGTGAGGGTCATATTATGTTGGACTTGTTTGATGGCGCGAGAAATATCACACTGAAGACTTGATAGTCAACAGTGACTAGCTGATGTTCATCATGAGTAGACTAGCAAGTTAATTTTGTCATTATGACTATATTTAATGAAGGGAGCTATTAAGTTTGTATTATATTTTTTCATCCTAATCTTTAATATTAAATAAGCAGTTATTTTCGATCTACAAAGGCAAATAAAACATACTGTACTTTCATTTCAAATAAAATTTGAAAGAATTGATTACAAACTTCAGTTATATGTTGATATGTATATTTCAACTTTCTTGACTATACAATAAAATAACATTTCATGTTTGAAACCAATTATATTCTGATATTAAATTAAAATAAATCGACTATTTAACGGAATATTGTTACGTTCTCATGCAGTCAGCAAGGAAAGATAAGAAAGATATTTTTTAACTCGATTATAATCGAAGTGTTCTAAAGATCATTGGACACAACCGTGTCAATATTCGTTAAATATGTTTAAAATCCCAGCATACATTGGGACTTCTATTCCGTCGCTTTAACGACTATGCAGTAAACAGGTGCACTGCAGAATCTTTTGAGCCTGGAAGACTTTTATGTTTTATTACAATCAATATGGAGAGCAATGGCAAAAAGACGGAAAATGGTGAAACAACGATACCGGGTCAAGTCTTGCAAGAGCATAAGAGGTAATTCTTTTGATTTTGTTAATAAATACATTTTCATTTTCATCTGAAATATTTTATACAGCATATTCTTACCAATCAACAAAGAAAAATGCAATTTTTAGATAATAACATCATGAATATGTGTTATAAAGCAGATATATTTACCACATACTTTTTCCATTTTTGTATTAAAAAACTACGAAAAAAAATGCGAAAAGAGTATCCTTTTGCTTTCATTGATTGAAATACCTTAATTTAGAGTAAACATATTTTTAAAAAAAACACCTTTGTTTGATTACTTCCAGGAATTCTAAAATTCTTTTTTAAGACACGTACATTTTTATTAACTTTCTGTGTCGATTTCATCAACAACATGAATTAAACATTTTTATTCTTAATGAACATATGTGTATTTCGTACAAAATACCACACTGTCGGGGGTTAAGCCTCCAGTTTAATATTTTTGTTATAAACTGCTTAGCCAAAAATTTAGAGGAGTTTAAGTGCGATATTCCAAATGATACTCTTCCTTGTAAATGTACTGTGTGTCTCTAATAGTTCGGCTGTATGCCCAGTGCTTTACAAACTCAACTGTGTTAAATGGAACTGAAATACTCATTGAATTTAGATGATATGAATTATTTATGAATAGAGACACGAACAGTACTGTTTATACGTAAGGAAATAAAACTGAGGAATAAGCAAATCTCTGAAATATGTGTTTTTGTTTGAAATTAGATGCCAATTATTAAAAAAATATATTTTTAAAAAATGATCCACTATTTAAAAAGAGTTTTCTTACCAAAATATGTGCCATTAATTTTTTGATGGTCTTTGATCGGTTGATAATATTTTGTTTTCCACAATAGCTATGTATTACTTTATTATCTTAATTGACATTATAATAAAGGTCTTTAAATATAATGTTAATACTCCGTCAAATATCCCCTGTCCCGATTCAAATTCGATCAGTGTAAATATTATATAAGGGGGAAGCATATGCAAAATTGGGCAGACAATTAGAGTATACACTAGACAAATTATCAGGTGGTTCATCACACAGTGAGCCAAGCCATTCTGTATAATCTTTCAATGTGTAAGAGACACAATTGTTGGCAAGAACTTTAAATGAAGGACAATTTAAGTGGAATTTTTTATTTATTTAAACTTCCCATCTTTAATCTCAATGAAAACCCCGTCTATCCTTTATCGCAATCTAAAAATTTAAAGATGGTTACGGGGTTTGCAGTTCTTTTATTTGTTTAATAAATAAAGAAATTATGATGGGTTAAATTAGGAATGTTTTACTCATACGAAGTTTATTTGTTTCATATAACGTTTAAGAAATTCTTATTTCTAGCAGTAATGGTAAAGTCCCTAACAAATCTGACAGTGGAAAGAAGAAAAAGAAATCCGGGGATGCAAAGAAACAGCCTGAAAACGAACAGTAACAATATTTTTTGTACATGTGTTTTAGTAAGAGAAATCTAGTTCCACACTTTTATTTCAGTATTAAAAATCAATTTGTATGCGCATTGCGTTATGCAGAAATTATCAGAAAAGAGCAGATGTCATTTAAGTGTATATGTTTGAGTGTATTATTATATTCAGGACTATGAGTTTTTCCAAAATTTTGCACACCAAATCTTTGATTATTATTATGTCTTTACCCGCTCTTTGTAGGAATGAATACTGGGACTGCCCCGTTGAGAGACCGCCAATAAGTTCTGATGATTCAAACACTTGCTGGAACATTTTAACAAAGATTTGTGTGATTATATTCAGTGTCATCCTGTTTTTCATCGTTCTAGTATCAACAGGATTAACACGAATTATCATCCATTTAATGATCTGGAAGATGAATCCACCACAAGCTAACTCAACCACAACTATAAATAAATTGGGCGGTCTTCTTCATCTTGTGGAAGACAGGACCTACCTTAAATATAACTGCACTCAAAACTCCAATAACACTGACTGTGCTTCTTCATTTCTTCCAAGAGGAGATTTTCCGACAACTTGGAAATGCGTCCCAATAAACCCTCATTTATGTCAGTTGATGGAAGAAACACCTTCGGTGAATGTGATGTGGATTTGGGGTCTCGTTATTGTTATGGTGGTTCCAGACATCTACACAATTATTCTTTCACTGTGGAGAATATGGTTCAAGGAAACTCAGGAATTTAACTTTAGAATGTTCATATTGGTATGTTTCGTCGCGTTGTTAAAATAAATGTCATTATTTAAGAAAAAACTTTTAAGATACTATTATCCAGTTTTTGAACTTTCAAGTTAACGATTGCACATATGTACGAGACGTTACATGTAAATATATCGTAGCTTAGATAAAATGGACACATATACAATGGATGTTTCTTAATTTTCTCTCCTTTAAATTTTATTTCAGAGTATGGTGGTGGGGGCACTTCAAACGACGGGCCTTTGTCTTCTGGTATTTCTTGTGCTTCCAGCGTTTGACCCAATCACTGCTTCTCTTTTATCTTACTTAATCATTTTCTTTCCTTTAATCTTTAGCTTATTCTGTGAAATCAAATTTTCTAAAAAGATCGTGAAAGCTTTAAAACAAAAAGTGGGTAATAATCCCCAAACTTCAGAAGTGCCTCCGGAAAGTAAAACAGAAAATAATGATACAAAGGCTCATGCTGTTGCATATAAGTTTACACAAATACTTGGTCTCATTTTTTTCCTTGTCTCATTGGGTCTTGTGGGCTGGTATATTTACCAAAAATCTTTGGAGGAAAATTTTGTTTCCATCTTCTGTTATTTAATACTTTCTTTGATACTCGTTTCAGTCACTTACTGGGAAAATTTTCTAATATTTAGTTCCTCTGCTACATTAGGGAAAGATGCAAATAAGCGAAAAAGTTCAAAAATAAGACGGCTTAAAATTTTTCTTAGAGAATATATCCGGTCTAAAAGGGAAAAGGTATCATTCTTAACGTCAATATGTAAAGTGGCATTGACAATCGCGCTTCCATATATCATTTTTTCAATTAGGTCAACTGATGATTCGAATGCCCTAGATACATTTATAGCAATTTCTTTATTAGGGACTTCAAAAGTAAAAACCTTGACGGGTAAAGTTGTTCTTGAATCCAGGTTGTATTTCTCTTTCGGCTGCGGACGAAATGATATAGATACTCTTATAATAATTTGTGTTATTCTGGGCTTTGTTGGATTCAAAAGTGCACGATTTGCATGTAGAGTCAATCTTCAGTACTTTTGTTTTTCTACACCTCTCATTCTAAGTCTGCTTAGTACCCCTTTTATGTTTGTGCCCATTTTGAAATTTCCTCTGTCATGGACGAGCCAGGACTGTAATATCGGACAACCATTATGGGAATTAAGAGGCACGGACATTGATGACATATTGCTGCTTATTGTCTCTGGTTGTCTTGGGTTTGTCGCATTCTTCTTACTCACTTTGTACATTTGGAAAAACAATGGATCCAAGCTAGTTAAATGTGAAAGGTAAGTCTGCAGAATGTGAGGTACGTATGGTGGTCATTCTATTTGCCTTTTTAAAATTGTTTTAAAGCATGAAACAACATTTGAATAAAAGGCCCGAGGCCCAACATTACATCAAACGGTGTCCTCTCATACGAGTATAACAGACTGGTACCTTTTTTCTAAATATATATAAATAGAAAAAAAAATAAAACTATTGTTTGAACAAGAGATCCAAGTACCCAACGGGTGCATGATTAAGATACATTACTCTAAAGAGCCATAGAGCTAAAAAGTATGTATAAAAACGAAATAAACTGATAAATAAGGTAATATTTATTTATAGTCGAGTAAGATAACAAAAACATTGGCTCTGAAAAGCTTCATTTATTTTCCCACTACGGATGAAGCTGTACCAGCGGTACCAGCTGCAGTTTATTATCCAAAAGAAAAAGAAGACCACCAAGAGTTAACAAATCCTAGTACTCAGTGACAACTCTTCAAGTAGTACTATTTACTCTCTTACATTTTCTCCCCTTTATTGCTATCTATATGAAATCCATAGTCAATTTCTTTAATTGACTTTGACCTACTATAGTTAAGTATAGTACTTTTTTGTAAGGGTTTATCCGCATTCCTCGGGTCCAATGGGGAGGGGCCATGAAAATAACAATTTTTGACCCCCTTCAATTATAGATGCTATAAGTTGAAATTGAAGTTTTTCTATAGAAAAGGCTTTTCAATGTTAATGCACGACGGATAATGACGGCGGATAAAAACAGATGGCAGAATATTATTTAACTGACTCTGGTAACTTAAAAATATCACTCTTTTCCAAAGAATTTATTTTGTGAAGACCTTAAGTCCTCCTTCCGTCTTTCTCCTTTTAATTTATTAATTCATAAAGATTTTACATTTTAAGTCAAATTTTCTCATCTATATAAAAAAAAAAACAAATATATCTTGAAAATAAAGAGTCGCAAAAATATATATAATTTACAGATCATGTATTAATGCAATTTAGTGATTTTTGCAGCTTTTTTAGAAAACCGCCATACTGTGGAATTTTTCTCAATATGTCCCTACTTCTAACGAGATGTGAAGACACAGAGGAACAGACAGAAGCGGAAAACAATAAGGTTGGTCGTTTTTGTTATTTTTAACTGTTTTTGAAAAAAAAATGCATATGACTAGATAAAAAATTTAAGAAACACTATTTACAGGAAGCAGAAGAAGAAATCACTTTTACTGAAAATAATGAAACGTATTACACGGTCCCAAATGTGTATTTTTGTGCAACGATGTGGCACGAAACTGAAACTGAAATGACACAGCTACTGAAATCTATTTTTAGGTGAGGTTTTTTCCTTGGTAATAAAATTGATGTAAAAATGTTTTCAAAGGTTGACTGCACTTAAGGAGGCGCGAAACTTGCAACAAATAACTTTCAAAACAATAATTTTTCTATTTATTGCAGAAATGAACAATGTCTACTCTACAACTTTACGTAATAACATTAAATAAACGTATTTATTTACAAAGTGAAAAATTAATCTGTTTTAAATGACGATCACAATTTCATATAATCTTACCTAAGGTAATTTTGTAAAGAATTCTGTCACGTGACTTGTAACGCAGCTTGTTTTGTGCTATCTAGGACACTGTGGTCAAAAACGTCACATTGTTAGGCATCAATTTTACATACATGTATTCTTTACCTACTTGAACGGCCGATAATGTTAATTACGTTTTCTGCCTTTGTAGAAAATTATGTACCATACAGACTTAAAATGGAGGATCTCATACTTTATCAATATATATCCTTGTTAATTACCTATATTTATGTTAGACTCGGATAAGTTATTCTATCCGTTATAACAACATATTCATGAAATACAGTAGTATAACAGATGTGTGGATGTTGAATACTAAATATATTTAGACATAATTCCCATTAATTACTATTAAAAGTTTAAGGGTGAGTGTTTTGATTTAATATCAGAGTACTGTAGAAATACTTTTTTCCGCGTGGTATCGATTTACGCTATGTAACGCAGTCAAGAATTTTCCGCTGATATTTTTCCATGCGTTCTTAATTGGAAATATGACCCCGTGGGAAAAAGTACATATACAGTATTGTGTGTTTTTGATGCACATTTAAAGATAGAGAATTTGGTCTTATTAGGGTTGAAAATCCTTTAAAATTGTTCTCAAAAAAAAAAAAAAAGTGGTAAACACACAAAAGTAAAATAAGGGTAGGATTTAAGAGCAACCGAAGCTACCGAAGAAGGCCCAAAAGACAGCGGTAAATGCAGTCATCCTTTTCTGTTAGAGTCGAGCGGAGATTAAGATTTTTCTTTTATTTTTAGGGTTGATTACGAACAATTTCTTCAGAAGGAGTATGAAAATAAAATCAACGAAAAGAGGAAGAAGATGAAAAAGCCACTTTACACAAACAAAGAGGCTTACGACTTTTCGGGTAAAAATATACCTGTAAAAAAGTAAAATGTTTGGTTGCAAAGATTAATTAACACAAGTTCATACTTTTTTGATATTGTATTTAGTACACATCTTTTTCGATGACGCTTTCAAATCCCGGATGAACAAAACTGGTACTAAACAATTGAAAGGCATATCAGTTAATGATTATGTCAAGACACTTGAAAGTGTGATTCCAAAACAGCAAAGTAAGTTTATTGATATAAATTGGTGCAAAAACTTAAACATGTAATTCAGTATCAGTGATGTGAAGGGGAGGGGGTCGGCAATATACTGATATTTTTTTTAATAATACAGGTTAGTGTATGGTGAATTTGATTTGGGCGAAGTAAAGCGATATGAGACGCCCTATGGAGCTAGATTCGAGTGGGAGCTACTAACATCACAGAAACTTGTCGTACACCTGAAAGACAAAACAAAAATAAGGCATCGTAAACGTTGGAGCCAGGTACAATTCAAAACTTACAAACGCAGAGAGAGAGAGAGAGAGAGAGAGAGAGAGAGAGAGGAGAGAGAAAGAGTTGTAAATGTTTCCTCATTGTATATTCAGAGATTGAGCTTGATTTGGCTCATTTAGAATAAAAAATAATCAAGTTATAGTACACATTTAATTTAATTCGACCCCAACTTTCAAACCGTTTATTTTTTACTTCACTCTGTTCATCCGCTAATAAATCATTTCTTTTCTAATCCATAATAAAAGTCAAGAACATATTATAATTGACAGTGTTTGTTAGATATGAGTTGTGTGCTCAACTCTTTTAACTTAATTCTTGTAATCTTACCTATGATATACAGTATTAATGTACTTAAATAAAGTCTTCTTGGTCTCTCTCTGCATTATGGGTGAATTCTTTTTAATATCGATATACATATGTACATGATAAATACTGTAAAATCACATATTTTCGTGGGTTCAAATTTTCTTGGTTTGAGGAAAATCTCTTGGTTCGTGGGGATTTGATTTCGTGGATCAAGAATTAATGAGTACTTATGTATGTGACATTTTACATTTCATGGTGGACATAAATTCGTGGGTCTTGCCGTACCTTGAAAACAACGAAAATTAACCCCCAGGAAAATTTGTGATTTCACAGTACTGTTACAAATTAAGTTACCTATAATATACAATACAATCCTATTATGCCCTTAGAATTTCTTTAATAAAAAAATTGGACTGCAAATTCTGGACATTCAAAAAACTGCAATAGAAAATATATCATAAACGACTTATAAATAATGTAACGGTCCAGTGATTTGACAGATCAGTTTTATACAGAGTTATTGAACCTGATTATTGTTGACATTGTAGGAGACTTAAGATGAGTTTGTATGTGTTAAAGTTACTTGACATTGCAGGAATATGTATTAATTTATACTTGCATGTAGTTGATAGGTGATTATTGACAAGTTTAAGTGATTTACATGAGTTGAAATAAGTTGTGCACATGTTTTGAGTTACGTAGAAATCAGCTGATCATAGCAGTAGTAAAGTTGTGGTATTATTTTAGCTTACTTCATGTTTCAGGGACTTTAATGGGTCTTCTGTAGAAGATAAACCATAGATTTATAGATGAAATCATGTTTTCTTGAAGTTTAACTTGTTTTCAGTTAATTATCGGCAGTTTATTGTCCTGTTGTAAACTGGTAGATTTGTTTACGAACTTGGCGGTCGTAAATTGTGTAGGTCGAGCCCGATCGTAAAAGTTACGATAGTTTTAGGATTTTTGGAGTTAATTGTGTTATTCGTTGATTTAAATGGAGATTAATTTACGTATTCTATTTGAAGAATGTATTTAGAGATTACTTTCATTCAGAAAAGTTGTCTTGTATGTAGTTATTAGATTTTTCTATAGACTTTGCCGCTTACGGGAAATGTCACGAGAGTTTCCAGCAATTACGTCATATTATTGTATAAAAGGGAGAGATTCAAGGAATTTTTGCTCTTCTGCTAGGTTGAATTGTATAGAGAAGAAGTGTTTTAGGGTTAAGGAATTAAGTATGGGATGGGCGTTTTGAATTTAGATTTAATAATGATTTTTTAGTTTTATTTTAAGAAGAGCCAGGGTTATTTTAAGGACATTTTAGGAACTTTTGGAATACTTGTGGAATTTTATAGGAAGTTTTGATCAGGTTTTAGTGAATTTTAACTGAGAATTGGACTTGGTTAAAATTTGCTGTTTGTTTGAATTTTTGGTAAATTGCTGATAAATTTTAGAATTACTTAAGATTGTTTAGGTATAATTTATACATTTAGCTAAGGAAGCTAGTGTATTTCTAAATTTGGCTACTGTTTTAACTGGAATTCAGACTTAGGAAATTTTCAGGAATTACGTATTTCAAATTTGGTAGGAATTAATTTAAGTTTATGGGATTAAGTTTTAGTTATTGGTTTTTACTTTCATCCAGGAGGTCTGGGAGGAAGTTTTGAGAGTTAGGAGTTTTGTGAGTTGCATTGAGGTTGGTTTTAGACAGGTAAGTTAGGACTAATAGGTGACAAAAGACAGAGTGAGACAGAGGTTAGAATTTATTGATTGTTCATTTGAGAGATGATTCATTTAATAAATTGTAAAACTGTATTTTGTCTCATTTCAAGTACAGAGATTTGTAAGATTCTATCAAAGTGTGATTTTCCAACAAGATGGAAATTGTGGGATTTAAAAGAGTAAGAACTGAGTAATGAGATAATGAGTATTCAAGAATTTTAGTGACTTCCTTAGGTCTAGGTAGTAAAGAGCCTGACAAATAGAGAATAAAAGCTGAGAGATTTCGTGTATTTATAAATTTAGTGTAACTTAGAGAGCGCGGGTTAATAATAGGAGGTGTAGGTTTTGGGCAGTGGTGAGTTATCCGAGTTCATTGATTAAAGGGAGATAATTTAGTGTTGTAATATAAGATTAAAGAGTATTGAGTTTTGAACCACTGTGCCATACTAGCCCTCCTGAACTCAGGTTGAGCTGTGTAACGCAAGCCTTGCCACGAAAGATACAACCCCTAGATAGAGAGAGAGAGTGAGAGACGGTGGGTCCAGTAGTAGTAGAGGACCGCCGTCCGTCCCTCCCTCCCTCCCTCCCCTGTTACAATAAACTCCCTTAAAAAAATCGTGTTCGATATCAATGTTCATAGTATTATTTGCTATCTATAGCTGAGTACTAACTCGAATGACCAAAACGGCCTAAGACGGGATTTAAATACCTTGACCCAAGCACACAGAAATAAATGCGCAAAACTTTACTCTTAACATGAACAATATTATGAAAACGAAAAGAAATTTAAATAAATTGACCCAGTTTATTTTTCATTATTTGATTTTGTTTTCAATTAAAGGTAATGTATCTCTATTATCTACTAACGTTCAAAATGAATGAAACAAAAGAATCACTTAAGAGGGACCCAAAAAACAGTGAGAAGATGGTACAGCAAAAAATGGGGATGTTTGCTGACAATACATTTATACTAGCATTGGACGGGGATGTGGATTTTAAGCCGGAGGCGGTAACCCGTTTGCTTGATCGTATGAAAAAGAATCCATTGGTCGGGGCTGCTTGTGGTCGCATTCATCCTATAGGTTCCGGTGAGTATTGCGCGTAATAAATGTTGAAGTCGCTGCTGAAAGAAAATTATTTCCAGATTTTCTCACAATGTCGTGCATTGTAAAAAAAATTCGTTTTTTTAAAATAGATCGGAAAGAGTTAAAACATTGAGTGGGGACGTCCAAACGGATACTTCATCTGGATAACTCCTTTATTTTTCAAGCTTTTTATGTTTTATGTCCACATTTTTTAATGAAAATTCGGGTAGATTGTTATCGGGGTTATCTTCTTCCTCAAAATACTTTTACATTTAAAGCAGAGGTCAACTCAACTTTTAACATATGATTATTGGTGCCTGAAATGAAAATATGCAAAAAGACTTTAAAATTTTTATTTTTTGAATCGTGCAAGTAAAACAGTTTTCTTCTACAAAAATTTGGATTTCGAACTCATCTCATTTTTACTGTCACCAATGGTCTTTTGAATACTGAGTAATGGCTGATGGTGTTCTGAAGATGTTAAATAGATTTTATAATTTCATGCTTGTATTATGGGGGCGATTGAAGACCAAAAATAAAAACGTCGTTTTCTTCTACAAAAATCTGGTTCCCCGATCTCCTTATGCATTTGTTGTTCATAATTTTTTTCTAGGTCATTAGTAATGTCCAATAAGGTTTTGGAATTACAATTTGCACCCTGGGGGCAATTAGGGCTCAAGAGACGTTTTATCTACTAAAACCCGTTCCCTTACAACTCCTAAACATTTTTACAGTGACCCTAGATATTTTGGAATGTGATTTTAATTATAAGTGGTCTGTAAAGTTTGAAATCAACGTTTCAATTTTTATCTTGGATTTGTTGAGTTTACCAAAATACGTTTTTACGACAAAACTGCTTTCTGGTTCTCCCTACATTTGGCATAAGCCAATTTATATTTTGAAATATAATTGGGACCATCTTGTAGATGTGCAATAAGGCTTCTGCATTATGATTTTTACTTTCGGGGCGATTGGGGCTTAGAAAACATCCATTTTTTTTTTTAACAAAACCTCGGTTACCTTTATATTTTTTGCATATAGCAAGTATATCGTGTAATATGAGTGATTTTGTTCTGTAGATGTGCAATAAGATTTTCAAATTTCGATTCTAACATGGGGCTATTACGGGTCCAAAACTGAGATTTCTTATTTACAGAATTACTTTTGCCTCTTACATTGTTATCTTAATATGAGGTGAGTAAAAATAGAGCCATGTAATAGGAGCACTTATTTTAGCACTTATTTTAATAGTTACTTTTTGGATAACATATGAAGAAAAATTACAGATGTTGAAGTTTTTTTTTTGCAAAATATTGCAAAAGAAGGTACCATGATTAAAAAGAAATTTGACACTCTTGTTTGAAATATATTGTTCGGTATCTCTTCATTTAAAAAATAACATTTAACGTTTATATCTATTTTTTATATTCAGGCCCTATGGTTTGGTATCAAACGTTTGAGTATGCCGTAAGCCACTGGCTTCAGAAGGCTACGGAACATGTGTTTGGCTGTGTATTATGTTCTCCGGGATGCTTCAGTCTGTTTCGTGGTTCAGCATTACTAGCAGACAATGTTATGAAAACCTACACAAGAAAGCCAACTGAAGCTGCTCATTATGTACAGTACGATCAAGGTTTGTTTCAAACGAGAAAAAACCTCTATATAGTGTAAAGTGAGAGTTGGTGTAGGCATAATATAAAGAAAGTGTCGAACATTTTTAACACCCAACAGTTGTTAGTATTAATTTAGATTTATTCACATTATGTAGTTCTTTTTTTTTTTAAATCACTTCATTAGAGTTCATATGTTTACTTTTTTAAATGAATTTTTAATAGAAGATAATTAATATCAAATGATTGAAGATTTTTTTTCTTAATACTTCCTACTGGCTGGAAAATTCAGATGAGGGTTCCATGTTCTGAAAATTATAAGTTCATGTGATTTTGTAATACAGGTGAAGATAGGTGGTTATGTACCTTGTTGTTAAAACAAAAGTACAGGGTAGAGTATTGTGCTGCTTCGGATGCTTTGACCTTTGCCCCGGAAGGATTTTACGAGTTCTATAACCAGAGGAGACGCTGGGCTCCATCCACAATGGCAAACATTTTGGATCTTTTAATGGATGGAAACAATGTCAGGAAGACGAATCAGAACATTTCAAGACCGTACATTTTTTACCACATCTGTTTATTCATTTCCTCAATACTGACACCAGGAACAATTTTTCTGTTGATTCTTGGTGCCATCATAACAGCCTTCCCACAAATTGAACCATGGCTTGCATTATTACTAAATGGTGTTCCTGTAGCCATCTTTATTATCTCAATTTACGTCGCCAAAGAGGAAACGCAGGTAAATCGATCTCTTCCATTACCCTTTCCACATGTTTTGATGCTTTTACACGTTATTATGAAACACTGTTTATTTATGTTGCAGCTTTTGTTTGCGGCAATATTGTCGACACTTTACAGCTTGGTCATGTTGGTTGTTCTGATAGGGTTGCTAAAGGAAGGCGTCGAGGCACAATTCTGCTCAGTTACAACTGTGTTCTTTTGCTTCGTGGCTGGAGTCTTTATAATTGCTGCAGTTTTGCACCCAATGGTATTCATACATTTATCAATTTTTTACGTGAATATATTCTCAGACCATCTTTAAAAAGTTGTTTGTTTCTCCTTTCACCGATTGAATCAAAATGGCTCGACTCAAATAATTTTTAAACTTCAAGAAAGGTTTTATTTTTGTTTCTGGTTTTTCTTTTCCTGTCAGTGTGTATGTTGAAATGTTCTAAGAAAAATTGTTCCCACCTACGTATCGACCTAATTATTTTACCCTGAGTCGGGAGCTGGCAAACAAAGATTAAATAAAAAGGATGGTCTCACTGATTTTGTTTTACTTTAAAATTCAAAAAGAAAGTATTTTAGGGCTTGATATTTTAATATACATTGCTTGTTAATGACATTTAAGTTTTTTGATTGTAGGAATTTGCCTGTATTTTTCACGGTCTTCTTTATTTTCTGTCTGTTCCATCAATGTCTATGCTTTTAATCTTCTACTCTGTTGGGAATCTTCATAACGTTAATTGGGGAACTCGTGAAAGTAAAACAGCAAAATATGATGACTCCTCATCTCAGAAGATGAAGAAACGAGTTCTAGGCCAATCGTGCTCTATTGGAGACTGGTGCAGGTAAAGTATGAAACATATAAACATTTCATTGAAAAAATATCCCTTTTTACCGGTTTTAAATCTAAATCATGGAAAAAGTTTTGTTATTGCTCAAATATCATCTAAAAATTTAAAATATAAGTTTAGGAAATCGTTAAATATGAATGCTATTCATTACAGATGTATTTTATGCTTTAATGAAATTGAGGATACGAGACGTGCTGTATCAGAAGACGAAGGGGAATCGGATGAAGAGAACCAGGCAGATAAGGAGTCTGATGATAAACAGGATGAAAAAAGTTCAAGCAAATCCAAGAAGAAGGAACACTTAGCTGAAGGAAACGAAAGCAAATCGAAGGTCCAGGGATCAGAGACCACAAAGAATGAGGGGTCCAAAGATAAAGCAAAAGCAACGGAAAAGAAAAACACAGGTATATCCTTGATTTGAATCATTTATTTTTAATTTTGAAATTAGGAAGACACAGATAAAATATATTTTTTCCTCTTCAGGACAAAAGGGAAACCAAAAACGTGGTATTTACAAAGAATGCATTGCCATTGAAAATGATGAAGAGGATTTTTGGAGAAAATTTATCAAAAAATACCTCAAACCTCTGAACGAGAATAAAGAGGAAAAGGCTAAAATACAAGCTGAACTAATTGATCTGAGAAACAAGGTGTTTTTCTTTTATTTTATAACAAATGCCATCTTTGTTACAATTGTTTATGTTCTCACTCAAGTAAATGCTTATCAGAACACACTTTCAATCCCTCTACCATGCAGTGTTGGTGAAACTCAAGGCGTGATCGAACCCATCTCTATCGCTTTTACGCTTGTCTTTGGTATTCTCCTTTTAATGCAATTTTTTGGAATGTTAACACACCGTGTGTCAACAATTTCTCATATAGTAGCTAGAACAAAAATCTTTGATAAAAAATTGGACACGAAAATTCCGATCAAGAAATTAAAGAAACTAGTAGCTGCTGAAGAAAGAGAGGAAAAGAAGGAAAAGGAAGATATCAGTACTCAAAAATCGTCCAAATGGAAAATACTTAAAGCAGGAGTCGGGCTTCAAATTCTTTCCGGACAAATTGCATTGAAACAACGAACCATTGTTGACCTTAGAAAGAACATCGAAAGCAAGTTAGAAACGATTGGCGAGGACAGTGAGGAGGAGGAGATTCTCAATCGCTTTCCAGATAAACATGTTAAGAAACTGAGTGTTAGGGGCATGCAGAATTTCCTAGAGGTTACATCTCCGCCCCTGGATACAAGGAATCCTGGATCCTCCCATGAATGAATTAAGGGATGGAATATTTTAGTTGGAAATTTTTAAAAATAATTAGTTTTCTAATATATGTAGCAGTAGGAAAACGCACGTATACATAAGTATTTGTAGTTTTTTGTTTTTCCATTGATGGTTTAAAAAGGAATGCAGATTGGTTGTTTATATATGTTTTGTTTTACTTTGGTAATTAAAACTCAGTCTATGACATTAAAGCACTTTTGTTCCCGTTGCATGTCAACTCTTTATAATTCATTGAAAAATTCATAATTCAACAATTTTTGATTTTTTATATTTATTACAATTACTGTGTGCAGACCAATCTCAATAGAAAAAGAGGAAAAAGGAGCTAAAGAATAGCATTTATAATTTGAACGTGTTAAAACGAATGGCCTATATTATGACATTTAAATTTCATCTCACTTTGAGAATTTTATTACGTGACAGTAAATTACAAATTTGATGTCAAATTTAATCTAGAATTTGAAGTTTTAAAAAAATATCAGATGCACATACTATCAAAAAATATTTTGACATGGTATCCCCCATGCAGAAAATGATTGAATAATATGACGCATTTTAGTGGGGGTCTAGAATCCATTGATTGAAAAATATTTAGGGGTTGTCTCCAAAAATGCGCAAACATATTCAGTATTTTGTTTCACTCATAAAATTTAAAATTGTTATACATCTGATATAATCAATATTTTTGAATGCTACTATACTTTTAATGAAAATCTCCAATAAAATAAACTGTCCTCTCAGTATTTTATATAATAATCTTTAGTGAATAATGTCCTCTTTATTGAAAACTTAAGCCATTGTACGTTTTAGCAGTTATTAAAGCGATTTATACTAGTATTGCACAAATATGTTTTACATACTGTAAACCAACTTTTATTCGCGACGACTTTATTTCGCGATTTACCAGGTGTAAACTAGTTCGCGACGATTAATTTTCGCGATCACGCCTATTTAGGTTCTCTTGTTAATAGATACATAGACTATAATGACCGGTTCGCGGCAAGAAATATTCGCGACGACGAGGCTTT
Organism: Saccostrea cuccullata; assembly: GCF_032062105.1. Classification (NCBI taxonomy): domain Eukaryota; kingdom Metazoa; phylum Mollusca; class Bivalvia; order Ostreida; family Ostreidae; genus Saccostrea; species Saccostrea cuccullata. Next base: position 47,634 of record NW_026938754.1, read on the forward strand.
CGCGAACTTCGCGAAAATTTCTCGCACGCGAATAAAAGTTGGTTTACAGTAGTATATAATGTGCAGTTTTGTACATGTACTCGATAAAATTTGCTTCATCAGAAAAAAAGTGTTTTCCCTGGTGTCAAGATACTCTGACATTAAAGAGTACAACTGAATATACATGTAAAGATAAATGTAGACTTTCCCTCCCAAGAGGACACCTTTCGAATGTCTCCTTTCCCAGGCATAGCGATCACAAATGACGACGTTATTTGAGTTTCCTCTTCATCGAATCTCCTCTTTTCCAGGAAACCTCATATGAACCAGGGTATATTCTTGAAGTCACGAATTCTCAAGAATGTATTTGAATCTTCTTTTCTCATAATCTATCATGGAATCTCTTCTCTTATTTGAACCTCCTTTGACCATAAGACATTACTATATAAGTCTTTTCTTTCCCAGAGCACATTAATTAATTTCCTAACTTGAAAGTAAGTACGTAATTTGAATATCTCCATAGCCAGGCATATTTTACTGTAGTATCCACTGTATCTTAAAACCCTTTTATCCAAAGCAATTTATATAAATCTCGATCGCTTTTCTTTGAGCACACCTTTTGAATATCTTTCCCCAGACAACATTATTTGAATCTTCCCTGACCCAAGGCTTAAAATTAATTGCTGGATCTCACCTTACCTATGCAAGAGGCATCCATCTTTGAAAGGAAAAGAGGCCAGCACCATTTGGATGAAATTTATTCAGTCCTTTCACAAACAAACTCAAAAATGTGACACATTGATTGTTTCGCAAGTGGTTGAAAATTATTCTTGTACATGTAAAAGCTTACTTGTCTTTGTCCAGGTTAGCTGAATTGCAGCCATGTGAAATATGATATAACTTAAAAAATAATTTATAATTATAACTATTTATATAATCGATGATTGATCAATAAATACAAACACTGAAAAATACTTGTACCAAACAAATTTTATTTAAAATACTATAATATATATTAAAGGTATTATATTTCCCTTAAATTTCAACAGCGTCGATAGCATAGCAGTTATACCGTTCGCCCTATGATCCAGAGGCCCCGGTTTGAATCATGTCGGGGACAATTTTTTTTCTTTTCAGTCATTTTTAAGGTATGTCACTCGTCAGCATTTTAGAGAAATTTTGCCAGAACCTATAACTTGAAAATTATTTTAATTCAAAAATTTCAAAACATTTTATTCAAACAATAAATGTAAAATTTTCAATATTCAATGAAAAAACTGCTCTAAAAATCACAAAGAAGTATGATTTATAGGACTATTTCTTGTGGTGGAAGGATATTTAGCAAAAAAAAATCTGCAAATCTGCATATTTTTAGAATTTAATATCTTGTATCTTTAGCCTCACAACTTTTACTCGGAGAAAGTTTTTCGTTATGATATGCTAGAAATATTAAATATGCGGGTCTCAATTTATATTTTTAGCATAAATTTTTCACCTTCCCTCAACAAACTTTGCCAAGAAAAAAAATATGTTAAGGAAGTCAAGATAAAAATTACACAATTTTTCGCCTGAAAATCGCATATAATGACCATTATTTAAAAATTTACATCACTGACCCCTACTTTTTCTTTCATTATTTGAAAGTACTTAATACTTGTGACTGATCAGCACTTAAGTCGTAAAAAGTTTGATACAAGAAAATATTTTATTTCAAATTTAGATTTTTAATATCCCAAATAGTGCAAGAAGGTCACATTAATTTGCAATATTTATTCAATGATAAATATTATTCAAACTATTTCATGTAAAGTAAGATTATATTCATTGCCATTGTTACATCTGATAAAATATGACAAAGGTTAAAGTAATTAATAAAAGAATAAAAATTTAAGTGCAAAATGGTAATCTTAATTGTACCGTCGCTAAGCTATGTGCACACTGATCCCCTATTTCCTCTGCGGTTTTGAGTCTTACTATTTGAGTACTTATTCAAAATATACTTCTCAAAAAATTCTTTGATATAACAATTTTCACGAGTGACATACCTTAATTACTTCTCCTTTTGTTGTACATTGTTTTTGCTATGTACATAGTTATGATGAGGAGGGGTGTCGATTTTCTAAAATTGTGAATTTTATGACCCCTTGGATAGGAGCACATGTGTTAAGGCGGGGTTTATTGTTATGTAGTGAAAATGCATTAATTCTTATTTTGTATTGTTTTAGGGACTTTTGATTTTGAATACTGTTCGTTATCTCCATATGTTTCATTGAAAATCTTCTCCTCTGCTCCTGGGTATAATGCAGATGATCACATTACTTTATGATCTAATTACATCGTAGTTATGATTAGCAAGGGTGCTCCTACAGAGATGTGAATTTCATGACCCTAGGGTCTATTAAGGTTGGGGGCTCTAATGGTTATATACTGATGTTGATTTATGATTTGAAATCTGCTCTTTGCAAAGGTTTATAATGTGCAATGGTCAGGGGATAATATGGGGCGGGGCACTATTGTTTATAAAGTGGAAATGCATTTCTCCTTCGTTTCTCTGCTCAATCTGCCTCTAGGTATTAAGTTATCAAAGTAAGTATGTTAAGTGTATATTTATGATGAGCAATTGTGATCTTTCAAATTTCATGATCATTGATTTCACACACGAACCAAAAATTAATTGTTTTTTAAGTTGTTGCATTGATACAAAGGTGACCTTTATGGCCTGTGGGCCTTTTTTTCTTTGTATAATAGGTCTTTCACATTTCGATTTTCAATATTAAACTAGTAATTACTTGCGATCTTCAAGTTGATATGGACTCGAAAATAAAACAAACTGTTCCAGAAGTTTAATTTATTTTTGCATAAAGAATAAGCATGAGTGCATTGAAGCAATTTTATTTAGTTCTCTTGTAAATTTTCTACCCAAATGGTTCCAAATATCTATTGAAATGCATAAACAATGGGGGGTCTACTTTACTCAATTATTTTTAAAAAAGTGTTCAAAAGATCATATTACAGAACAGTTTCAATACTTGTCAAATATTTAAATTTAACTAAAAGAATACGCATGTTTAAAATCCCAGCATACATTATTTCGTCGCTCTAACAACTATGCTGTAAACAAGTGCAGTGCAGAGTCTATAGAACCGCGGGGCTTTGGTGTAAATATTATAATCTAATCAATTATGGAGAGCAAAGGCAAAAAGTCAGAAAATGGCGAGGAAACAACGATACCAGGTCAAGTTGTACAAGAAAGTCAGAGGTAGGTATTTTGAGTTAGTAATAAAACTCAATGATTTTTTTTTGCAACAAATTATAACTAATTAACATTATAAAACGAAATTTCTCGATAATATACATGTATATATAATTTATATACCGATATGTAATGAATGTAGAACTTTTAATGTCAGATATATTTACTAGATATATGTACTCCTCCTAGTCCATGTAAATGTAATGAAAAGATTCGAAAAGATTAATTTTACTATCATGCTTTGAAAATCTTTGAGCATATCATACCTTTTTCAATACCTCAAACATAATATGCAGATATTGTTTGATTACTTCAGTGTTCCAAACTTTGTTTTTCAGACACCACGATTTTTTGTATGTTCAGTTGTAATTGGGATTGGGAAAGGGTTGTGTTTAGACTACGTATGTAGAAGCTAAAATTGTAACTTAAGAAAAAAGCATGGATAAATCGTTCTTTTAAAAGGGGGTGCGTTGAAGGGATGCAAATAATTCGCATAATATATTGTATTTTTAAAAAGTCAAGAACGTATAAGTATATACCATTCTAAACAATTATGTGGATAATACCTATCCAAATAATTACTAGTTTTCGAGGGTTTCTGGTCGTTTGAATTAATATATTTTTATAATAGCCTTTTATATTTACTTCATTGTTTAAACTGGCGTTGCAGTAAAGATCTTTGAACATAATCTTGATATTCGATTACGTACATATATCTTCTATCCTGAAACAAAGTCGACCAAAGAAATTAGTATTTAAGGAGGAATCATATATATGCAAAATAGACAGATAATTGCAGTGTACGAATTGTCAGATTAGCATGTAGATTACTTTGTAATGTGCCAATGAAACCAAAGAGACGTGATTGGTTGTAAGAACTTTAAAAGAAGGTCAATTTATAAGGAATTTTGGATTTAAACTTCCGCCTTAAAACCCATCGAAGATACGACCTTGTCTTTACAATTCAAAATTGCTGACAAAGCTTACGATGTTTTAATGCATTTTTTTGGTATAAAATAAGTGAACCTTAGCACTATTTGGTGGTTCTGAACCATAAATATTTCATTTATTCAGTTTTTAATTGTTTCATAGCACATGTGTAACAGATATAATATCTTACAGTTCTAGCAGTAATGGTAAAGTTCCTCACAAATCTGAAAGTGAAAAGAAGATAAAGAAATCCGGAGAAACGAAGAAACAGCCTGAAAACGAACAGTATGTAGATTATCGAAAAGGCTTACCATTCAGAATAACTATACATCTACCATAAAAAGATCATTAAGGTTTATAAGTGTTTGGTTATAATTGAAGGAATTATCCAAAAGTTAAATTTTTTCTTTAAAAATGTCAATGAGTTTTTCCATCATTATGTACATTAAATATTTTAATTTTGTGATGGATTTTGTTTATAAAATACTGTTGTAGGAATGAATACTGGGATTTAGTAGATGAAACACCGCCAATAAGTTCTGATGATTCAGACACGTGTTGGAACATTTTTACAAAGATAGGTGTTATTTTATTCAGTATCACCCTGTTTTTCATCGTTCTGGTATCAACAGGATTAACAAGAATTATTATCCATTTAATGATCTGGAAGCTGAATCCACCACAAGCTAACTCAACCACAACTATAGATAAAATGGGCGGTCTTCTTCGTCTTGTTGAAGAGAGAACTTACCTTAAATATAACTGCACTCAAAACTCCAATAACACTGACTGTGCTTCTTCATTTCTTCAAAGAGAGGATTTTCCAACAACTTGGGAATGCGTTCCAGTAAGTCGTCATTTATGTCAGTTGTTGGAAGAAACACCGTCGGTGAATGTGATGTGGATTTGGGGTCTCGTTATTGTTATGGTGGTTCCAGACATTTACACAATTATTCTTTCACTGTGGAGACTCTGTTTTAAGGAAACTCAAAAATGTGACTTCAAAAGGTTAATATTGGTAGGTTTTGTTCCGTTTTAAATCATACACATTTTTCACAACTAATCGTTAGTTAAGTTGTCCGAGTTGCTACAAAACAGAAAGAAAAATCACAATTGTAAGATAAATTAATAATTTTCTTTTATTATCCCTTAATATCTTTCAGAGTCTAGTGGTGGAGACACTTCATACAACGGGTCTTTGTCTTCTGGTTTTTCTTGTGCTTCCCGCGTTTGACCCAATCACTGCTTCTATTTTGTCTTGCCTCATCATTTTTTTTCCAGTAGTTTTTAGTTTGTTTTGTGACCTCAAATTCTCTGGAATGGATATAAAAACCATGACACAAAAAGTGGCCAATAGTTCTTGTATTGAAAAAACAGAATCGACAGAAAGGAAAAAAGATATTGATATTGAAAAAAAGTTGCAAGAAAGTAAAAACGATTCTGATATAAAAAAGAATTGTCCGAGGATAAAAAATTCTTCTAGTAGTGAAAAAGGAAAGGACTCGAAAGAAAGTAAAAATGAGTCTGATATTGAAAAAGATGTGCCAGAAAAAGAAAAAGACTCGAAAGAAAGTAAAAATGAGCCTGATATTGAAAAAGATGTGCAAGAAAGTAGAAATGTATCTGGTAATGAAAAAGAAAAAGAGTTGCCAGTAAGTAAAAATGAAGATGACACCAAGTTTTATGACGTTGTCTTCAATATTACACAAAAAGTTGGATTTGTCTTTTTTCTCATTTCATTGGGTTTTGCAGGGTGGTATATTTATAAAAATTCAGGAGAGGAAAATTTTGCGTTAATTTTTTGTCTTTTAATAATTTCATTGGTACTGGTTTCCATAACCTATTGGGAAAATTTTCTAATGTTTAGTTCCACAATAACTCTCGAAAAAGATACAAATCAGCTAAAAAGTATAAAATCAAGGCTCAAAACTTTTCTCATGGAATATATCCGGTCTAAAAGAGAACTGGTATCGCTTTTCACAGCTCTATGGAAAGTGGTTTTGTCTATTTCGTTTCCATATATCATTTTTTCAATAATGTCGACCGATGATTCGACTGCCTACGACACAGCTAAAGCCATTTCTCTATTTGGGACTTCCAAAGTAAAAACCTTGACGGGTAAAGTTATTCTTGAATCCAGGTCGTATTTCCCTTATGGTTGTGGAAGACATGATTTGGATGCTCTTATAATAATATGTGTTGTTCTCGGCTTTGTTGGATTTAAAAGTGCACGATTTGCATGTAGAGTCAATCTTCAGTACGTTTGTTTTTCTTCTCCTCTCGTGTTAAGTTGGCTGGGTACCCCTCTTTTGATTATACCAGTTATGAAGCATCCCTTGTTCTGGACTACCCAGGACTGTAACATTGTGCAACCTTTATGGGAGTTAAGAGGGACATTCATTAAAGACATATGGCAGTTGATTGTGTCTGGGTGTTTTGGATTTGTTGCATGCATTCTGCTTACTTTATACGTTTGGACAAACAATGGATCCAAGCTAGTTAAGTGCGACAGGTAAGACTACAAAATACAATGTTTATGTCTAGGGTCTTAATAACTTTCATTTATATTGTTATATTATATTACAAAACGGTAGCATGATCTTATGTATATATTAATGTTTGCAATTTTGTAGATTATTCCGGAAACCGCCGTACTGTGGAATATTTCTAAATACTTCTTTACTTTTAACGAGGTGTAAAGACACAACGGAACAGAGAGGGGAGGAAAAAAGCGAGGTTAGTCCTCATTATTTAAGGCTGGTACAAAAATTGTCTTTTTTTTCCAGATAAGATTTTGATAAAGATACTGTTTACAGGAAGCAGAAAAATCTACAGGCTCTATCGACAGTGAAAAATACTATAGGCCATTTGTGTATTTTTGTGCAACCATGTGGCACGAGACTGAAACTGAAATGACGCAGCTACTGAAATCAATCTTTAAGTGAGTTTTTTGGTCAAGGTAACAGAAAAAAAATCAAATTTTGTGTTAAATTAGAGTAGTTCTACACATGTAAAATTTCTACATATTTGCAGGGTTGATTATGAACAATTTATTCAAAAAGAGCACGAAAAAACTCTAAAAGCGAAGAAAAAGTCGTATATTAACGAAGACGTTTATCAATTTGAAGGTAAAATATTACATTTATATGTTAAGAGAAAAAAATCATCAGCAGTAAAATTCAATGAAATATATCAAATCATATACGACATTCATCCGTTTAAAATTTTCTCTAGTACACATCTTCTTCGATGACGCTTTCAAACCCCGGATGAACAAAACTGGTACTAAACAACTGAAAGGCATAGAAGTTAATGATTATGTCAAGACACTTGAAAGTGTAATACCAAAAACAGCAAAGTAAGTTTATTGATATAAATTGACACAAAATCTCTTCAATGACAACGTTTAGAACGCTACAACCAATAATGAGGACGACAGCGTATTAGCCACTTACATTTATTATTAAATTTCAGATCAATATACGGTGGATTCGAGTTAGACGAAGTAAAGCGATATGAGACGCCTTATGGCGCTAGATTCGAGTGGGAGCTACTAACATCGCAGAAACTTGTGGTGCACCTTAAAGACAAAACTAAAATAAGGAATCGTAAACGTTGGAGCCAGGTACAAAAACACACACATCCTCCCTCACACACATGCACACAAAAGTAGAGAAAGAAATTCATAGGGAAAAGGTAATGACGATAACGAGCAGTGATGGGGCTCAAAAAACATAAAAAAGTACATTCTGTGAAAAGGGCATAAAACACGGAGCCATGGCTATTGGAGAGGTGGAATCAGGTGACTTTCCCTAGTCAAATTTAATACACACAGAAAGGTTTTACGATAAGTATGAAACAAATCAGGTAAAATACGACCGGTGTAAAGACGAATAATGATCCCCATCGAATAATAAACGGGGGGTCATTTTTCAACGACAAAAAACGACCCCCACCCGTAGAAAAAAAATCATTTTTTGTTGAAAAAGAGTCCTAGGGGTCATTATTTTATATGTTAGTCCTATAAAAAAATGACCCCCATTGAAAAATGACTCCCTTTAAAGTGATATAAAATTTATAACAGGTGAAAGGGAAAAATATGCTGTATATTATAATTGTTCTTCCTTCGAGTAATTCCTGCATTTGTTCGAATAGATTTGATCCATAATTTTAAATGTATTCATAAACTTTATTAAGAAATAAAGTTTATAATATTTTTTTTCACAATATACACACTTTGATATCTTTTTTACAGCGAAAATAATTTTTACATTTTCTGTAACCAGAAAAATACAAAAAGTCGTATGAAATAATTAAGAGATTCACGTAATCTTTCAATGCTTAAATTGTGTTTGAAAAGAGATTCTTTAATTGCCAAGTAAATAAAATTTCTTTTTAATATTCCTCCTTATATTGTTTGCTTGAAGAATAATATTTCACTTGTTTTTAGAAATCAAACCATGCAACAATCAAGTTTAATTAAATACTCTTTAATAGGAAAAATTAATTTTTCCTTCATTTCAACTTTTAACTTGTATAAGTTTGGCAAATCCTATTTGACAATGAAAGAGGAGGAAATTTTTATCCCCCCCCCCAAAAAAAAGAACATTAAGTTAAATCAAAACAAAACAAAAAAATAAATGAAAAGCAAAAATATAAATAAAACTCTATACCTTTCAATAATACCGAAAGAGGCTCTAGATAAAATATTGAAATGAAGTTAAGCCTTCAATTAAGTACTATCATATCATAATTAATTCGCCATGATTAAAGCTTACTTTAAATATTGGTGGGGGCATACTTGAAAGTATTGTGGCAAAGTAACAGTTGAAAATTAGTAGAATAGTAGATTATTTTAAGCTTATTTTTAGTCCCTCCTTATAGAAAAATAAAGGTAGGGTAGTTTTTTGTTGCTTTTGTCGATAATCGACTTTCTCCTAAATAAGTAAGGGGGTGGGGTGGGTATAACACCTAAAAATATGCTCTGTAAAGCTATGGGCTAGTGTAAAATACATATTCTAATGCAAAAACTATACATGTAGACATAAACTTTTGATTAAGCACACAGTATTCATTACATTTCTTAATTCTTGTTTTACTCCACCCTTTTACTCAGTTCTGAGTATATTTTTCAGAGAATTTAATATTAAAATCAGAACAAACATTTTCATTTTTGTAACGTCTTCTTTAATTCTGAAAACCCATTTTTATAAATTAGCTTTTGATTAACTTTTTAGATTTATCTATCTAGTGATTTTTATTTGTTTTTCTTAACCATTAGATTTTTAATTCATCGTAACTGTATTTTTTTTTAAATCTTTTTTACCAAAACAAGTCATTCTCAATATAAGGATAATTTCATTTTTTAAAGTGATAATAATTTTTGCAATGTTTTATGTACATGCTATGTAAAGGGTGATATTTTTATTTTATAGGGCGCTATAGAAATTTATGATATTATATTATTATATTATATTATATACTGTATCATAATATGAAAAGTTAATTTCATTTCTTTTTATGTCCCCGTAATCGAAGATTCGGGGGTATATAGTTTTATCGTGTCCGTCTGTATGTCTAGCTGTCTATCTGGCAGTCTGTTTGTCCGCAAAAACTTTAACCTTGACCATAAATTTTCATTTATTGGAGCTATGATTTTCATATTTAATATGTGTATTCCTTGTGGCAAGACCTTACTTTGGGTACCACCAAATTTGACCTTTTGACCTTTACCTTGGAATTTGTCCCATTTTGCACAAAAATACCAAATTTTTACTTTGGCCATAACTTTTACACGGTAGATACTAGTGCTCTCATACTTCACATATGTATTTTGTTTGGCATGGCCTTTCATTGGATACTAAAAACTTTGACCTTGGAGATTTCCGTACTTAAGAAAGAAAACTTTAACCTTGGCCATAACTTTTGAACGGTAAAGGCTAGGGTTTTCATACTTCACACAGGTAATACTTGCTACATTAAACCTTTCTTAAGAAACCATCAACTTTGACCCTTTGACCTTTGAGTTTGACCTACCTTTCAAAAACTTATCCTTAGCCATTACTTTTGAACAAGTGGTGCTAGGGCTTTCCTATTTTTGCAATTATTTTTCTTGTGAGAAGACCCTACTTTGGGTACCAACATATTTAAACTTTATTTAAGAAAAGCTTGATCTTCGCTATGTTGCTATACAGGGGCATAGCTGTTTCACAAACACATATTTTTATATATAAGAGGAGTTGCGGATAAGAGATGGATACCCCAAAGCGTAACAGACGGACATCCCGATCACTATATACCCTCCCGCTTTTCAAGAGGAGGATATAATAATATATAATACTGCTGATTTTTCTGTCAGTACGATGATTTCCACCATCGAAAAACAAATGTTTACCTAACCCTTAAGCCTCGATAAATCTTTTACTCCTTTAGATTCTGAATCATCGCATTGACCTTAAAATATAGCTTTAATTGTATAATGTTATGAGATCAACATATCATCAATTTATTTCCCAATTAGCTTAGGTGAGCATTTTGGCCAACAGGCTTCTTTATCTATTTTTTTTTTTTTTTGCCCCCTAAAATTTTTTAGCTTTAATCCACAGGGAGTCATTTTTCTACGGGGTCATTTTTCTTCACGTGGGTTCTGCAAATTTTTAGGGTGGTGACCCTTTTTCTACGGGCAAAAGGGTCATTTTTCGACGTTGAATAATGATTTTTCGCCGTAGAATATTGACCGGGGGTCATTTTTCGCTGTCGAAAAATGACCCCCGGTCATTATTCGATGGGGGTCATTATTCGTCTTTACACCGGCTATTGGTTATATTTGCTAATAGGGTATATATAACAACAATAGAATTTACAAAATACTGACTTTAAACGAGTTTTACTAACTATAGATTCTGATGGCCAACTAGTATCTAAAATGTCCGACAAACTAGAATAACCATAGACTGTAATCATCAACCAACAACTAAAATGTATGGCACATTACACATAAAAAACCGTCATGGGTCGTACCTTAACCTTTGTTTCAAGCGGAGGATATAATAATATATAATACTGCTGATTTTTTTCTGTCAGTACGATGATTTCCACCATCGAAAAACAAATGTTTACCTAACCCTTAAGCCTCGATAAATCTTTTACTCCTTTAGATTCTGAATCATCGCATTGACCTTAAAATATAGCTTTAATTGTATAATGTTATGAGATCAACATATCATCAATTTATTTCCCAATTAGCTTAGGTGAGCATTTTGGCCAACAGGCTTCTTTATCTATTTTTTTTTTTTTGCCCCCTAAAATTTTTTAGCTTTAATCCACAGGGAGTCATTTTTCTACGGGGTCATTTTTCTTCACGTGGGTTCTGCAAATTTTTAGGGTGGTGACCCTTTTTCTACGGGCAAAAGGGTCATTTTTCGACGTTGAATAATGACCGGGGGTCATTTTTCGCCGTAGAATATTGACCGGGGGTCATTTTTCGCTGTCGAAAAATGACCCCCGGTCATTATTCGATGGGGGTCATTATTCGTCTTTACACCGGCTATTGGTTATATTTGCTAATAGGGTATATATAACAACAATAGAATTTACAAAATACTGACTTTAAACGAGTTTTACTAACTATAGATTCTGATGGCCAACTAGTATCTAAAATGTCCGACAAACTAGAATAACCATAGACTGTAATCATCAACCAACAACTAAAATGTATGGCACATTACACATAAAAAACCGTCATGGGTCGTACCTTAACCTTTGTTTCATACCAAATCTTACTTATGATTATTCAGTGGAAATAATTAATGTATGGGCCCTCGTCGTGACGCAGTTGTCAGAACATCTGCCTTAAAATCGAGGAGTAAAGAGCTGATCCTTACATCGCGGGTTCGATACCAAGGTCAACTTTTGCAGTATGTGTTCTGACGATAAGCATCCATCACTGCTAAATGGGCTGCGTGCTGAGTATAGAAAAAAAATTGCAGTCCTCCACTGACAAGAGATGGCGTCTCTAATTGACTGAAAAATTCTTAAGAGGAAAGCTAATCAACAAACAAATAAACAGGGTCGACGACGGATGTTACTGATTGACAAGGGTTATTACCCTTTATTGACACCTGGTCCGACTTCTGGATTTGCCAGGGATCCATATTTTATGCTCTCCTGGAAGTTTTTTAATATTTGAAAGTTTTAAATCAATTACTGTTCTCTATCTTCAGCCACCTTATTTCTAGTTCATATTGTGAACAATTCATCGTAAATTGCAAAATATGCCATGTAACCTACTTATTATTATTTTTTATTTCATTTTTGTTTTGAATTGAAGGTGATGTACCTTTTCTATCTTCTATCATTTAAAATGAATGAGACTAAAGAAAATGAAAAGGAGAAACTGGAAAACAGTGGTGGAGACTTAGAGGAAATAATGAAGAGCTTTACTAACAATACATTTATACTAGCATTGGATGGGGATGTTGATTTTAAACCGGAGGCAGTATCACTTCTGCTTGATCGCATGAAAAAGAATCCATTGGTTGGGGCTGCTTGTGGCCGTATTCATCCCATAGGTTCCGGTGAGATATAACACGTTATAGATTACCAAACCGGGACGTAGGTAGCATCGTTTATGAAAGTACTAGTGGCAGTGCTAGCCAGAGTAAAAGGCTGAACAAATTTGAAAAGCCAAAAAAAAAAAAATGGTCAAAACTCGTAGAACAAGGTATAAATTCCAAGCTTTTTCAGTTCTTTCACATACTTGACCCTTAATTAATACACTCTATGTACCAAAAAAGGATGGGAATCTGCCTCTCATTGAACATTTCCAATAATGAAAAGTAATGTTAGAGAAAAAGAGGGTGGGACAGGCCCCTTCTGGCCCCCCAGATGCAATATGTCTGCTAAACTTGTTGCTGAAATCGGACTTTCATTTTTGAATAATATACTTATTTATTGTCTTAACAATGTATAAAGTTCAGTCAATCGTTTCAAGTTTGGGAGCCCAAGATTCACCTTTTCAACCATAAGTTTTCATTTACATATTTAAACAATTGGAGAAACTGTCACTGATTAACAAAAAATGTGTACAAAAAAGTTAACAATTCCTTTTCTTGTTCCTTTTCATTCATCTAATGTATGTATCTACGAAAGAAAGTTATTAGAATTTTAGGTAACTTATATGCTTTTTTAAAAAGTACAATTTTAACAAACATTAAAAAACACCCGACTCCAAAATATTTCATCAATTACTTTCATATTTAGACTTATCCCATTTAGAAGAAATCAATATTTAATAAATACTTTTGAATCCTTTTTGACTCTTTGAAATTGTTCTATAAATTGAGAAGGAAGAATCATTAATAGTATTATTCGCACAATGAGATAAATGGAATATCTTATAGTTAAAAAGACGCCAATTGCAAAAGGAGTAGACAGATTCTACAAATCGCATTTTTTTTAAAACTCATAGCTGGCCATCAGGAAGACAAATGCTTTTAAATATTATGCTTGGCGCTGGTTCATCAGTTCAGTTATTTAACAGAAGAAGCAGAAAATGTTCCAATTTTTTATAACGACCGACGCACGACGGAGCCGACATCAGACAAAACAGCAATACCTTAAGCTGTCTGAATGATTCGGGTGGGCTGAACAGTTTGCACGCTGAATGTAATTTCCTTAATAATCGCAATAATGATTTGATAATTTTTATATAGGCCCTATGGTTTGGTATCAAACGTTTGAGTATGCTGTAAGCCACTGGCTCCAGAAGGCTACGGAGCATGTGTTTGGCTGTGTATTATGTTCTCCTGGATGCTTCAGTTTGTTCCGTGGTTCAGCTTTACTTGCAAATAATGTTATGAAAACTTACACTAAAGTGCCAACTGAAGCTGCTCATCATGTGCAGTACGACCAAGGTACGTTTTGTTTTTATGAGTCATAGAAATTTTTTTAGCTTTACAGTAGTGTAAAATTACAGTTGGTTGCATATATATTATATATTTTGCACGAAGTCTTTCTGTTCCAGGTGAAGATAGATGGTTATGTACCTTACTGTTGAAACAAAAGTACAGGGTAGAATATTGTGCTGCCTCAGATGCTTTGACCTTTGCCCCGGAAGGATTTTACGAATTTTATAACCAGAGAAGACGTTGGGCTCCATCGACAATGGCAAACATTTTGGATCTTTTATTGGATGGAAACAATGTCAGGAAAACGAATCAGAATATATCAAGACCGTACATTTTTTACCACATTTGTTTATTTATTTCCTCAATACTGACACCAGGAACAATTTTTCTGTTGATACTTGGTGCCATCATAACAGCTTTTCCACAAATTGAACCATGGCTTGCATTATTATTAAATGGGGTTCCTGTAGCCATCTTCATAATCTCAATTTACGTCGCCAAAGAGGAAACGCAGGTAAACAGGTCTCTCTCGACATCAATCTTTCCACATAACATTATACTTTCACGAGTTATATAATTATTTTGAATTCTTATTAATTTATATTACAGCTTTTGTTTGCGGCAATATTGTCGACACTTTACAGCTTGGTCATGTTGGTTGTTCTGATAGGTTTGCTAAAGGAAGGTGTCGAGGCACAATTCTGCTCAGTTACAACTGTCTTCTTTTGCTTTGTGGCTGGAGTCTTTGTTATTGCTGCAATCTTACACCCAAAGGTATTTATAAGCTAATTATAACACAGTCAAATGCATAGTACATCAATACTGTATACAGGGACATTTTCGCCCCCGTTTTATTTTCGCCCCTTTGGCCCTCACCTCAGGAGGGCGAATTTAAAACGGGGCGAATTTAAAAAATTCAGTATAATTTCTTAAACAAAACTACGATTGGGCGAATTTAAAACGGGGCAAATTTGTTTTACAGTGTGAAAGGGCGAAAATAACACGGGGCGAAAATAACCCTGTATACAGTATTTACAAGACAGATCGTACATGTCAGAAAGAACCCGAGAGTTATTTCAATAGTGTTTTTTTACATTTTGATTTTAGTGCTAAATGTTTCTCATTCACTTTGCATGTTTAACTAAATACTAGTATGTTGCCCTTTTTATGTTAGGAATTTACCTGCATTCTGCACGGACTGCTTTATTTTCTGGCTGTACCATCGATGTCTATGCTTTTGATTTTTTACTCTGTTGGCAATCTACATAATGTTAATTGGGGAACTCGTGAAAGTAAAACAGCAAAAAAGGATGACTCCTCTACTCAAAAGATAAAGAAGCGAGTTCTAGGCCAATCGTGCTCTTTTGGGGACTGGTGCAGGTATTTATGCAAAGATAATAATTTCAAGTGAATAAAGGGCTTTCTTTTGGTTTTGTATTCAAATCACTGGAAATATTATATTACAGTTTTGATTTATTTATATATATATATATATGTAATTCTTCATTCCATACAGATGTATTTTATGTTTTAACGAAATTGAGGATGTCGGACCTGGTGTATCTGAAGAAGAAAGGAAATTAGAGGAAGAGAAGCAGCTAAATAAGGAAACTGACACTAAAGAAAGTGGTAAAAGTCAAAAGAAATCTAAGGAGGAAGAGCAAGTAGCCGAGGAAAACGGGAAAAACTCAAAAATCCAAGGATCCGAGACCATGAAGAATGAAGACGCCAAGGAAAGCGCGAAAGTAACGGAAAAGTCAGGTACATATATCCAACTTATGAACATTGTGTTTTTGTCATGATAAAATGTAGAAGATACAGAAGATAAAAATGTATTTTTTCTTCAGGACCGAAGGAAATCAAAAAACGTGGTATATTCAGAAAATGCAATCCCATTCAAGAGGATGAACAGGACTTTTGGAGAAAATTTATCAAAAAATATCTAAAACCTTTGAAGATAAATGTTGTGGAAAAGTCAAAAATGCAAGCTGAACTAATTGAACTGAGAAACAAGGTGTTTTTCTTTTATTTTATAACAAATGCCATCTTTGTAACAATTGTTTATGTTCTCACTCAAGTAAATGCCTATCAGAAAACACTTTCAATCCCTCTACCATGCAGTGTTGGTGAAACACAAGGTGTGATCGAACCAATCTCCATCGCTTTCACTCTTGTCTTTGGAATACTGCTTCTTATTCAGTTTTTTGGAATGTTAACACACCGTGTGTCAACAATTTCTCATATAGTAGCTGCAACAAAGATCATAAATAAAGAATTGGACAGAAAAATCCCGATCAAGAAGTTTGAGAAACCAATAGCTGATGCAGTAAAAGAGGAAAAGAAGAAGACAAAGAATGTCAATATTACCAAATCGTCTAAATGGAACACGTTATCAACAGTATCAACCGCGGTCAAGATTCTTTCCGGAAAACATGTAATGAAACATCAAAGCATTATAGACCTAAGAAATTCTATTCAAATGAATTTTAAGTTGGATACGATTAAAGAGAGCACAGAGGAAGCGGAGATCCTCAAGCGTTACCCAGAAAAGCCTGTCCCCACCATGAGTATTAGAAATTCACCTCCACCTTTGGATACAAAGAGTCCCGAATCCTCGAACCAATGAATATAAGAATGGATTATTTTTTTATCATGAGTTATTTTTATTAGCCCAAGTTAGCTTTTTGATCAATTTTTGCCCGGCGTATGTCTGTCCGGTTGTAAAGTTTTATATTTCCGATTTTGGAAAGAATCTCTTTGTCAATGTAAACTAAATTTGCCAAAAAAAATTCTTACGGTAAAGATGAGTGTAGTTTGTTCAAATAAGAGACCGTACCTGCTTCTTAAAGAGGTAGGAATATCTGGGGAAAATATTTAATTTTTTTTTGGTCAATAATAGAGAATGTTCTATCTGACGTATCCGTATCCGTATACGTATCCGTATCCGTATCGAGATATGAAAGGCATCTCGATCCCGATGTCTAAACCATTCAATACAATTCCATCTCTGTTCATGGTTGCTTAAATAAGCCACAGTCTTGCATTGAAAAATAACAAATGATATTTTTTTTGATAAAAATACTAAACTGCTGTAAACTTCTATCATTTCGAAGAAAAATATTGATTAAAAAAAAAGAAAAGAAAATGACACCAAGTTTAAAATTAATTTCATTTTGTTTCCAAATATTTCTTGAAAAATCCCCTTTCTCTTTTTCCTCAGTCATAATATCAGGATATTTTATTGATTCATTCTGTATTTTTCACTATACCATTACACGTAACTGATAACATTATAGATACCCCCACACACACACTGAAATACAAAATACCTTATCATCAACGCGATCAATAAAACTCTGTAGCCGTTTTAGAGAGAGTTTCAGATTGATTTCATAATTCGCTTCAGGACCGTTACAAGTTCTGAGTATATGCTTTGAATAGCCAGTTCAGCTCCCTCCTTTTCAACCCCCCTCACATTGGCGTCGGAAGGAAATTGAAAGTACATTGTAGGGAGTTGAAAGAGAGAAAAATTCAGCCCTGAAAATGCAGATAAAAGGAATATTTTTTGTTCATTGTCCAAAATCCTTAAATACTATTGTGTGAATGAGTTAGTGTGTGTGTGTGGGGGGGGGATGTCGAACTTTTTTCCTTACAATTTTCTTTTCAAACACTCCCACTTACCCTACTTTAACCATTGGCGTCGGAAGCAAATTGTAATTTGTAATAAGGGGGGGGGGGGGGGTGGGGCTATTGAAGAAAAATTTTGTTTTTCCTTCCAAAAAAAAAAAAAAACTGACATGCAAAAAAGGAAATGTCCGTCTAAACACGAAATCCTATTTCGGGGGGGGGGGGGGGGGGGGGGGGTTGTTAGTTTCACTAGCATATTTTTCCAAACAACACCACTTTCCACATTTATTTAACCTAAACTAAAACATGTTTGTGGAAAGTGGGGGGGGGCTTAACCTAAGCGATGTTAAATGTCTATATTAAGTCTATCTTTGGATAAAAAAGTGGGGGGAGGGGCAGATACGCCCCCTAGCCCCCCGGTTCCGACGCCTAAGTTAACTGCAATACAACATGCCTGTTAAGAGTGGGGAAGGGGCTTATCCTACGCCTCAATATATATTATGTCCATCTTTGCAAATAAAGTGGGGGGGGGGGGATACCCCCCCCCCCCCCACACACACACACAATAGCATTTAAGGGTGAGTTTTTCAGAGCTTGCTTTGTTTACTAAAAACTCCATCATGTAACTTTCATGAAAGGAAGCTAATATGCAAAAAGAATAGTTTAAGAGAGGAAGATACATCATAACCTAACATTTCCTCCCCCTTTATCGACAAGTGTTTAATTAATCAAGTCTAAAATAAACAGCGTTTAAACGCAGCACTTTAAGATCTTGTACATAGTCTTTTCTCAAGCTCCTTGAAACCCTGGATATGCATAGGCGTCGGAACCGGGAAAGGGGGGGGGGGTAGGGGCGGCTAAGCCATCCCCCTCTTTCTTGCAAAGATAGACATTATATGTAGGCAATTAAAATTGGGGTTTATCTTTTTTTTGTTGGTTTAGCAACCCCTTTCAACTAGCTCCCCTTCCTATTTCCTTCCGACGCCCATGATACGGTAATCGACCTACAATTTAAGGAGTGTATTCAAACTGCCCGCGAATTACCAGATATCCAAAATTTTCTGGAGAACTATGACCATCAAATATGTGATAATGAATGACATAGAAGATGATAAAAAAGGAAATGAGGATGGACATTTTCAGTGAATCCCCCATACACATTTGTTTTGCACTTTGATTAAACCTTTCCCTGTTAATGTACAACTACATGTATTTACAATTTACAAGTTTGAGATAAAGAGGTTTAACTGTATATATAATAATACATGTATATTACTGGGGATATGTCGTGTTCTTGTTAATTTTATTGCAAGCTAGAATGAAGAATGAATACCCTAAAATTGAGAGAGAGAGAGAGAGAGAGAGAGAGAGAGAGAGAGAGAGCGAGCGATTTCGATCTAGAAATATTTTCTACACATTTAAATAAAAAAAATTCATACCTGTTTTCATAATTTTATTTTTAAACTTTTATAACCCCTCCACCCTAAAAGGCATGATGCATAAGACGTGTACAGCAACTTATATCTTTTTATCTAAAAAAAATCACACTACATATAATTTCTTAGTGAATAAGGTTAAAAACCAAACTTGAAACGATGGAAATGTAACCAGATGGTTTAGACTTCGGGATCGAGATGCCTCTCATACCTCGATACGGATACGGATACGTATACGGATACGGATACGTCAGATAGAACAATCTCTAATAGCAACGTCAGGAATAGTCATATTTAGATTGAAGTATCCCCAGACTGGTTGTTTGTCCAAACCAAAATGCCTAAGGGTATGGTGAAGCAATGTGGGCATTCGTTTTTTTAAGGAATACTTAGGAAAAATCTTTAATCTTTTTCTTTTCAAAAACAAACAACATTTTCATTATTATTTGTATATTGACAGTAGATAGAAAGAAAGTGCACATTTATTTTATTTTTTAAGGTTTGATACAAGAGGGTAAGGTAGGATCACTATGAACGATCAAAGATTTTCCATAGAAATACTTGAGGATTTTGTTTTTAAATCTTTATCTGATGAACAGCAAAGCCATGGTTAGCTATATTTATATTGAAGCGTCGTCGGGTAGTATAGATTCTAATTTGTTCAATTCAGAACCTCAAGATGTAGGATGGGACCACAATGGCCAAGCAGACTTATACATGAGAATTTATACTACGTAGTAGGAAAATTATTTTAAAGACTTCTTCTTCAGAACAGTAATGATTAGCTATGTACATGAAGTATATTGAAACATCCTCATATTCAAATTAAATAACGACACCTGGGAGTAAGTTGGGGAAAGGGGTAAGGTGCAGCCACAATATATTTTCTTAATTCTATATAAGAAGATATTGGAAACTAGATGTGTTTGTGAAACACTAATGTCCCTGTATGACAGCCTATGGCAAAGGTAAAAGTTTCTCACATGTAAGGTAATCTCAAAGACCAAGGTTGAGATATAAATATACGTTGCTCGATCTTTCCAAAGAAAGGACCTGCATCAATAAGTATACCTGTAAAATATGAAATATCCAAGAACCAACTGTTCATAAGTTAGGGCTCAGGTCAATTTTTTTAAAGTGGGTCAGCTCTAACGTCAAAGGGTCGAAATTGACATCCAGGGAAAGGACATATAAACAGGAATATATTTGGAATGTAAAAACCCTAGCACGAAGTTTTCGAAAGTTATGGCAAGAGTTAAAATTTATTGCATTTAAAATTGGCCAAATCAAATGTCATGCATGGACAAACGGAAAACTTGTTTAAGTCTAAATGAAGGTCAAATATATAAAAACCCAAAGAGAAAAGTTGTTACGAGGAATGCACATAAAAATTATTAAAACCATAGCTCCAACCAATCAAAAGTTACGGCTAAGATTGAAGTTTTTGTGGACAAGTAGACAAACAGATTAACAGACAGATGAACAGGGCAAAATTTCCGATTAAGGAGAGGCATAAAATCTGCTGAAAAGATCAAACGGACATATTTACTAAGTTGAGAGTCGTGACCCAAGGATTTGTTATTAGTTGTTTTTTTCACTTTGTTCGTTTTTTGGCTTTAATTTTTGGTATAAAATCACTGTTTTATATTTGCATTTGTATATTTACATGTAGATGTACGTTTTTTTTTATTTATATTTAATCACTGTGTGTTATATTTGTAAATATAGTTTTTTTAATTTATATTCATTCCATAAATTAAAACTTCATCGTTTCCTCCTTCTATTTCAAATATTTTAAATTCATACAATTTTTGAATACATTCCTAACTTAATAAAACTAAGAAGACAAGTCGTATGATCTCCTTCAGAAAATTTTTGAAAATTTAAAAAAGATGCCTTATATTACGGCATTTTGTTATTTTGCATTCGAATTACTAAGCCGATCACATTTTGTCTGGCATCTGCTTGAAAACTTCGCATTTTAGATCTCTTATTATAATCAAGAAGCACTTGAGCAATTAGGAGCAAACTTGACACAAAGCATCCTTGAGTAAAGAGGATTCAAGTTTATTGAAAGCAGAGACTCCAAGAGATACCTATAAAAGGAAGGTAATCAAGAATTGGTGAAAATTGTTACGACTCTGTGGTACCTTTTCTTTTATTTTCCACTTGAAAAGTGGAAGGGTATATAGTAATCGGGATGTCCGCCCGCCCGTCTGTCTGTCCCTCCGTCTGATAGGCTTTGGGGTAGCCATCTCTTATCCACAACTCATACCACTGAATGAAATTTGATAAGACTTTCACAGTATCTTAATTACATATTGCCGTTGTGTACTTCTTATTTTACTTTTTGATCCGACACATATTTTTTTGAGTTTAACATAGCAAAACATTGATACTGCCATTATATTCATATGGGAGGCGGGGGCATCGTTTAGTGAGCTCATTGCTCACATTAACTCTAGTTTCGAGTACATAGGGTATATCGAGTAGACATATGAATGGAAGTAAAAATTGTGAATCATTAAAATGTCTAGTTATCTAATCTGTAGTTGAGGGCCACATCAAATGAGGTATGAGGTTTTGAATGAATGCTGCTTTATATGAGTACAAAATAGGTCTGCTGATAACGGGGTATAATTGGTACCCATAGGAATTCCAATAGTTTGTTGGAAGACCATCTCTAAAAAATATTTGAAACTACAGAGATATCGTTAATCAGAATCTTAAGTATCTTTTTATATCAACTACAAAGTACTTGTGAGTACAATCAGAATGTTTCTGAGGAATAATTTTGCAATTATCCAAGGACAAGAAAAGTAAATTTACGAGTTCCAGTAAACAAAAACAGCTGTCTGTGATCCCTAAAAACCGATTTCATTTATAAAGGGGTATGATTAAATAAAACGTTAAAAAGTCGTATGTTTTGAAATTATTTTTCTTTTTTTGGTATTTTTTAATTAACCAGTATATACCAGTACTGTTTATGTACTTATTTAAGCGACTTATATTGTACAAGTGTAAGTGTTATTTTACTACCTCGTGTAAAGAGCTTGTATACTCCACATTACATATAATGTGCAGCAAGTGTTATTCATTACAATGTTCTTAGTTTCCCACTTGTTACAGAAAAGAGAAAAAAACTCTTCAGTCAAATGAAGAGACAATAATGTGTAAGTATTAATCTTGCTTTTGTTAGGAGCTGGTCGGCAGAAACTCTTATACCTAGCTTTAATTTTTCTTGTTTGTTTTGATCATATTTTAATTCACACAAAAGAATTAGTTACAAGTTCTTACAACTTAAAAAAACTTTCCTTGTAATATATTCAATAAATTTCATTAACCGCAAACGAATTATTTACAATTGAAGTGAAAATGTAAAGTTAAACATAAACATGATATATATATACAAAATATTTCAAAGACACCTATTAAAGATTAGTTTTTCATCAAAATAAAGCATCATATAGATTCGGTACAGTCTTCCCTTCCATACGGTTCATCATGTTTGAGCCCCCTTTTCCGAATCTTATCATTTCCAGTACTGGGTCATTTGATTTTCCCTCTTTATGAATTTCCTCTTCTCAAAGATAAATCAAAGTATTAATTTCCGTTAAGCCTGTGTAACAGCCTTTAAGTCGCCCCTTCCCAAATGCATCATCTGAATCTTCCTTTCCCAGAACATATGGTTAGAATCTCCCCTTCATTTGAACTTCCTTTCCAGAGATCACATGTTTAGAATCCCCACTCCATTTGAACCCTCTTCCAAAGAAAATATCATTAGAATCTCCCACTTCATTTATATCTCCTTTAAACCATGGCACACACTGGTATTTTGAGTCTCTGATTTCCCAGAACTATGATTTGAACTTCCCTTCCTCAAGCTTCATCATTTTAATCTCTACTTATCCAGGTCACCTTATTTGAGTGTCCATTTCTCCATTTACCAAGGGCATTGATGTGGGTGGACAAAACGACCAAAAACAAAGTGATTACTGTTAGACACCCGCAAATCCTTTCAATTCCTTGGTTAAAAGGCAACGCTTGCAAAGCTTTTCAAAGATTAAATACTATGTACATGCAATGTATATAATGCAAACTTATTTACAATTTAAAAATACTGAAAAATAATGCAATAAATAAAAATCTAAATAAGTGTTCAAGTACTGAAGTTTCCCATTAAATAAAAACATTCCAAAACACTTGCACAGTGTTTACATTATTGAAAGTACATACATGTATGATTGACTAAAACCCTGGTAAACTATTGTATGGTGAATTCCAAAACACGTAGTATAAATATATTAATAAGGAACGCGGTTAAGGAACGACAAATCAAAAAACTATATCTCAAATACATTGAAAGAATTTGAAAATGCCATCTAGACTAAACAATGTTTAGAATAATGCTTGACTTGACAGAAATGTCCCTAATACTATCAATGTTTTATTGCAGAATACCAGGCTGTGCGGATTTCCGCGCTTCTCTTTTCTTTTGGAGGTTCTCCATTTGTTGCTGTATATTTCCAGATACATGACGGATGTTCGGAAGTGGCGCCAAAAGATCAGTGTCTACGTCATTGGACATAGTTGGTGCCTCGCGAGTAATTGCAGAGGAAACAGCTTTGATCTTTGCCCAGCTTTTCCCGTCAGATTCGTGGGAATCGTGTGTTTTACTTTCCTCTAGGTCTGTTAACAGGTTTTGCATAGTTTTCATAATACTTTCTGCATAATTAGTTTCTCCTGCGGGTTTCATTTCCTCTGTGACATCTTCCAACATATCGCGCATGCTCGTCATCAAGGTATCTGCAGTGGACACGATCCCGGGACGCCCGCGGCTTTTTTCAGACGTTGGATCCTCAGCAGCCATAGCACCATATCTTTCCATCATGGCTTGTAACTCGCTTTGTCCCTGTTTTATTTGTGCAGTTGAGGCGTCGATGTCTCCAGTTTTTACGTGTTCTGCGGCTTTGTGAAGGATATTCTGAGAGATGAGTCTTGCATCGTGCATCAGATTTGCATTTATAGCATCAGACCTCCCCTCTTTCTGGTCTGTAAATTCGCCTCTAGCAATTTCTACAAAATATTTCATCCTCATTCCCGATGCTTTCGTATACTCGACCTTCGCTTTCAACACAACAGTGTTAGGTTCATCACTAACGTTACTCAAATCTAATGCTACTCCAATATGGCGCGTCGAAGCTGCTGGAATGTCGTAATAAAAGAAAGCTTTCTCGGATTTGTTTCGACCACTTGAACTTCCACGTAAACGGACTTTGTTGTCTTGTGAAGTTTCACTATTTATAATGGTTGCACCATTAACAGCTTCAATTACTACAGAAACATTCCAAACGACTGCGGTCTTTCGAAGCATGACCGGAAGAAAAAGGTCAGGGTCATCCATCTCGGACTTCTGGACATCTAGATGGTAGAAGGCATCGCTGCTGCAGCATTTTGACAGTAGGTACATTGCCTCCGATATATCATTTCCGGTAGCTATGGTGGAGATGCTAACCCATTGATTCTGTGAGTCGTCCAAATCAAACGCGTTTTTTCGAATTTTCTCTCTAACTTCATGAACCAGTTTGTTTGGCTCTTTCGTGCCTTCGTTTATTTCACCATCAGAGAAAACAATAATGGAGTTTCTATACATCAGTAGATCTTCGGGTCTGAAAGGCAAACATATTTTTAAAGACTTTTTTATCAGTTAAGGGTTAGAAATGAGCTTTCCACTAGTCCTCTGAAGAGTTTTTAGTTAAAAGTCACATTTAGAGAAAATTTCAACTTACTTTCATAAAACTATTTTTTTTTAAAAATGAAAAGCGCATTGACATTAAAATTTATGAAAACTAAATAAAATTTATGTTCACATGACATGTGAGATCGATCTTGAAGTTCTTTTACCCTCTGGCCTTTTCACTAAATATGTCGATAGCCCTTGAGAGACCAGCACTAAGATTTGTCTTTGTTGAGAGGTATGTCTTGTCTAATGTCTCCAAAACAGTCTTTAATTCTCTCTAAAATATATATTTTGATTATTGTTTTTTTTATAGACAGCTTAATATAAGATGGTATGAAATGTAATTCTCTTAAAATGTAGAGTACTGCTTACTCGAGTTTTTCTATTGATTTCCTGCAGAGGCACCAAAACTTGAGTTTTTTCGCCAAAAGTGACAACAGAGGCGAAATCTCCATCGTCCAGAGAATCCACCAGTTCAATGGCAAACTTCTTCATTCGTGAAAGCTTGCTGTGTTTACGTCTTTTATCGTACTTTATTCCCATACTCCCGCTTATATCAACCAAAATCAGAATCCTAGCTTTGACGCAATGTATCTCCGTGTCTTGTCTTGTAGAAAGCTCCATCACGACTTTTCCCTGCAGTTTAAGAAATAAACATGATATTTTGTTTTTTCTTTAACATGATATATCATTGTTGCTATGAAATTCGCTTCGGCAATACGGTATTTCTATATATTATAAATCCCTACCTTTTCGTCTGTCTGCAGCACCTTGTAAGTCAGGTCCACGTCCCTCTCCCCTTTGTTTGCCACCCTCACGCTATCCCCCCGAAGTGTGTCCCGCTTCATACGGACCTCTCCTTTCGTGTCCTCATCAGACCCTAAGTGAAATCAGGGTTTTTTTTAGATTGTCTTAATATTTTATCATCAATTTGTACGACAAACTCTTTACTTTGTGTATTTAAATTTAACATTCTCAGAAATTATTTTTAAAAAAATCATATTAAGTGAAATTGATGACAAATGTTTGCTGTGAAAGAATTTTAATGTTGCTAATGATAAGGAATGTATCTCTAACATAAGATGATTAGGCTTTGCAGAATAGAGCAATAGAATTTTGTGACAACTTTATAGAGTTTAAGCTTCTGTGAGTGTCTCTATACATTTGGATTGGAAAAGCAGGTACACAAGCGGTTAAATTTAATATGATATACTTATCTTAACCGTATAGTTTAATAATATTTTTATTATTGTATGATTACATGTATCGAATGTGATACAAACAACTGAGCAGCCAAATGATTTTTACGTAGATCACCGGGCGTTTACTTACAACACAGATAAATGCTGTTAAACAAAAAAGATTTTTATGTTAAAAATTCCCAAGTTCGTTGAAAAAAAAAACTTTTTGGGTGGACTATCAAAGAAATATATTATAAATGAACGTGGGCATGCGCAAATAACTTACCGGAAGAAGAAGAAGAAGAGACATATACCAGCCCAGTGGTGTTTTTCGTCACTTGAACTTTCGTTTTGGTTCTTGAGTCTGTGGATAATTTCTTGACAGGAAAGCGTTCACCTTGAGAACACTTAACAAATCGTGGCTCTTTTTCCTCTTGATCTGAACTTCGACCTTTAACCTTAACAGGATTTTGCCTATCAGACAGTCGGTGTTCTGTTGAACTTTCTTGACCTCTGGTCAAGCTTCGTACCCTTGCCTTTTGTCCGGTCTTTAGGTCTAACTTTTCAATGTCCTCCTCGCTTAGTATTTTTAAAGTTTGAAAATCTTCAATTTCTTCATCCAGTAATTTCTGCACTGTCGCCTCATTCAACCCATTAGCAAGCAAGTATTCGCGAAAATCTCCATTTGATTCTGAAATATTTCTTTGACTAAATTTACATGTAAGAATTAAAAAGCTTTTGCTTTTATTATGTATATTAGGATGTAAATGACAAACTAGTATAATGATTGGTTAGTAGATTTCAAGCAAGCTTTTTTGTTTGAGTAAAATTGTTAAGAAACAGATATTAAAGATTTGCAATGATTAAAAAGAATAAAATTCGTCAACACATGAGGCTTATTATGCATCCTTTATTAAAAAAATATTATTGCATTGCTTTATTTTTAAAAAAAGATCTTTAAGGAATCAAATTAATAATTGAAAAATAACTAGAGGAAATGCATCATGGTATTACGCTCGCATGAAGCGTAATGATAAAAAAAAGTTAAGGCTTCTAGGCATGTATTACCTTTCCACTTTAATATACTTCGCTCTTGAAAGATAAAATTATTATACAATAGAATCTCTTAAAAATTGTCAAAAATAACCCCTTAACATTTTAAGGTTGGAAAAAGTGTTATGGCATTAACTATGATTGTATGACACTATCGCTTGAAATTTTTTATAGATAAAATCCTTTACTTTGTTTTGGTTTGGATTTTTCTTTCTTGGGGAGAGGCTCTTCTTGAAATTTGACTCTCATGTTACGCTTGGGAAGCGGTGGGGC
Organism: Saccostrea cuccullata; assembly: GCF_032062105.1. Taxonomy (NCBI): domain Eukaryota; kingdom Metazoa; phylum Mollusca; class Bivalvia; order Ostreida; family Ostreidae; genus Saccostrea; species Saccostrea cuccullata. Next base: position 75,014 of record NW_026938754.1, read on the forward strand.
GTCAGCCTCTTCTCCGTCCTCCTCTGAAGACCCGGATGACTCCATGGCAACGGCTTTGCCTTCCGGCAATTTAGAGTATACATTTGCAGTATCTCTGTATTTATTCATTTGATCTAAACAAGAATTTTAAATCACTTTTCTTTTCACCCTTAAAGAATGTAAAAATAACAAGGCTCACAAGGATGTTCCTCAGGTTTGTAATAGCCTTGTTATATTTTTTCCTAGAACAATTCATTTGTGTAATAAAAAAAATACTGAGTATTTAAAGATACTTTGGAGGAAATTTCTAAGATATGAATGTACTAAATTATCTCCACTTCCGTTTAGCGTGAGTAAGAATACACGTTCCTGGATTTGTCGTATAGGCAAGCTTTTTCACGTTGGTCGACATCCATTTTAAATAGACAGATTTAAAAACTAAATTTAAATTATGTCCGTGTTGTATATTGGACATTTATTTAAGAAATGATAATCGAAACAAGTCAACGCTATAATTTTTTTGTCGTTATATCTTACATTCTACCCCTTCTCCAAAACAGAGCGCGTGGGTGGATCTGAGGGAACCATAACCATTGCTGGCTTAATAATTGTTATGAAATTCTATCCTAAAATCTTTGTATTTAATAAGGTAAAATGGTACAGCATTAAATACTTGACAAATTATACAGGACATTGCTAAATGGTTTTAAAAGGGGAATTTGAAGAACAAGACCGTTTTGTTATAGATGACAGAAAGGGGGTTTATTCAGAGCTGTTCAAGACCATACTCAGAATATCTACAAAAAAATACAGTGCACATGCTTGTTAAATCAAACATTTATAAATTATTGTTATTATTATTTTTTTTTGGAAAAAGGAAGAAACCAAGACAGTAAAGAAACAAGTGTATGCAGTATTACACTTCTCTAACAATTTATTTAATCAAATGTTTTCGATAAACTTACTACTTATAAATATACATTTCTGTATACAAAAACAACAACAACAAAGATTGGTTTATACTCACCTGCAGTATAAACAGCAGCCATCTCAAATCTGAGGAAAAATATAATACTAGTTTTGATTTTGTGGGCAAAAAAAACAAGACAAGACTAAGGAAGTAAAAAAAAAAACAAGCTACCGTATAAAATAGAATACCGGTCAAACGCTCAACTAAACACTGAGGAAGTATGAAAAAAGTTCATTATTTGAGATAAATGTCAAAAAGTAGCGTCTACAAGTGTAATTTTTTAACAACAGTAAGTAGTGGCCTCTTTACTTCATTGTACATAATCATATATAACTCAAAAACTCTATATTAAATAGGAGGAAACTTGAGTGTTTCTTACCAGCCGTTGTAAGACACGATTTCCCCCCGAATTATCAACTTCTAACACAATTCATTGTACATTTAAGAACCGGGAAGGATTAAACCAAAGCAGACAGAAGTAGGGGAGAGCTACTATCAGAAACTGTTTTTAACATGATACAAGCTTATCTTTAAACAAGAGGTCCATTGGTCACAAGGCTCACCTGATAAACTTTAAAAATGTTGCTCTTCACCAGATTTCCAACCTTGTAATACCTATGCCCGGGTTATAAGTTGGACAGTTTAGAATTTACACTACCCCATGATGCCTCTACATTAGTTTCATCTTTTCTGGCCCAGTGGTTCTTGTGAAGAAGATTTTTAAAGATTTTAATTACATATTTCAATGTAAAACTTATATCACCTATTGTGGCCCCGCCCTACACCCGGGGTCATGATTTTAACAATTTATAATCTACACTCCCCCAGGATGCCTCCACTTAAATTTCTGCTTTTCTGGCCCCGTGGGGTCTTGAGAAGAATATTTTAAAAGATTTTTCCAATATATGTATATTTCAATGTAAAAATTGGATTCCATATTGTGGCCCCGCAATACTCCCGGGGGCCATAATTTTAACAATTTAAAATCTACACTATTCCAGGATGCTTTCACAAAAGTTTCAGCTTTGCTGGCCCAGTGGTTCTTGAGAAGATTTATCTTCTTTTCGTCTTTTATTGATTATCTCCCCTTCTTGGTCCTTCATTTTAATAATTTTAATCCCCCTTAATCCAAGGATGTTTTGTACCAAGTTTGGTTAAAAAAAGGCCAAGTAGTTCTTGAGAAGAAGCTTATAAAATGTGAAAAGTTTACAGCCGGACGGACGGACGACGGACAACGGTTGATCAGAAAATCTCACTTGAGCTTTCAGCTCAGGTGAGTTAAAAGATAATTTAGCTAGCACTGGAACCATCATAAAACACAAATGTAGATCTCTGACCCATTGGTTTAATTTGCTGAATCGATTTATTATAAACAGTTAATAGTGGTGTCCTTGAGTGGCGTTGTGGGACACGGGTCTCAATTCCGAATAGAGAATCTAGAATGGGCTTCACGTTGGCGATGACATAAATGTCCTTTTAATATGCATTGTAAAGTTTAATGTAATTTCAAGTTTGTGTTACCGCCGAAATATGGATAAAATATCAATTATTCAATCAATTTTGAGTTGAAAATATAATTACATTGTATTTAAGCAGGGATGTAGCATTGTTTTTGAAATGGGGAGCCAGGGGAAAATCAACTTACCTGAAAAAAAGAAAATTGCCCCAAACTCGAAAATCCTAATTTTTTTTTTTTTTTTTTTGGGGGGGGGGGGGGGGGTTCTTAGGTTCTAACTTCTTTCAGCTCTAAATGCTACTCTTACACTACTTTATTGCCCTCACTTGACTATGCTTCAACAAATTGGGAGGGGGGCTTTCAATGAACACCATTGTTACATACTTGTGAGAATGTGCATCTACTTTATAATTACATGTAGTATTTCAATGTGTTAGTTTTACTGTTAAGTACATGTACCGATTGCTTGTTCTTTTCTTCTTCTTTTTTTATAGGTTTGTGATTCGAAGATGTTTATGTATCAGGCTAGCTCTATACGTACGAGGATAATTTTTAATGTTCGTACACAAAAGCTATAATTTTCTTAGTAATAATCAAACTTTAACTGTCATAATTATGTGTAACATATTCTATATAGACCATGACTAAGTAAATACAGCCGGGTAGTATTATATAAAACCATACACAGACATTGGATTCCTCGTCACTTTTTATATCTTTTTCTAACTAAAGATATTTTGTACATTCCTCGGCCTCCTAACCTCTCAGACACGTACTTATCTCTGGTTCAGAAAGGGTGGAGTGGGGCAACCAAAGAAATTTCGGATATCCTATTTCATGTGGGAAGGGGTTATGTTCTTTAAACATTATATTTCATAACCTAATCTTATTAATACACTTTCACATTACCCTATTTAACTTTACTACAACAGAAAGGGGGTGCGATAAGAAACGGGGTCTTCTTTTTGATTCGTATGACCTATTTATACGAATCCACTAAGTTTAAAGATGAATGTTTATTCAAATATAATAAACCCGTCAGAGATAGATCCATTTCTTGATTGCTATTCTAGTCACGTACGAGTGAAAGTCGAAATTCTCTTAAAATATTATATCATTGTAATTATGGAATAAATGCTAGTAATTTAATTATTAATCATATACAATTTTGTTTAATTTTAATTATTCAAAAATGAAGATAGTACTAGAGGACGTGTGAAAATTTAATTACGACACAATTTTACGATACTCGGGTTAGCAACAAAACCTGATTCATTGAATCAGTGAACATCGCCAGTTATATTTAGAGGTACTTGGTGTTTGTAATTCAAAGTCCTTATTTATCGCTGTAGCATTGAACGCTTCAGAGAACTGTATTTACAAAAAATGAAATAAGTAAATGACATACCTGTTTATAGGGCTTTGTCTTATTATCTGTTAACAAAGTTCAGGATTTCACAGGATTTCCCGTCGTAGAGTGGTAGATTAATACTTCCTCATGCATTGTTTACAAATGTCAGCCCAACGCGGAAGTTTAAAACAGATTCACAGTATACCGTGAAAGACATTTAGCTTTGTCTTCTACATTTTTATAAAATTTGGCAACTTGAATGTCTTTCAATATGCTTTGCAAACTAATACAAACATTACGGAACGGAAATTATTCACGATTCATGCGCGGATCTTGTATGGAGTTTTAATATTTAGTACCTTTTAAAATCATTCATCTTCGAGAGTTTTCAATCCGCTATTCTTCTGTCCAGGAAAAAGAGGAGCGGATCGCAAATCCTCGGTTAATTAACTACAAATGTTTGAAGGGCTTCACAGGCAGGGTGCTATATTCTTTTAAATGGGGACTTCATGTAAAATTGAATAATGATATTATTTTTTAACTTAATGGATAAAACCATACTACAAAAATTTCGTTATTTGATATATTTTCCTAATTCAGACGAAAAAAATATATAATATAAGATTCTATGCAAAGAACTATAAATTTATATCAAATTTTGAAAACTTCCTGAAATGTGCTGAATTCCTAAGTTAAAAAAAATATGAAAATGTTCACAGAAAAACAAAAAAATAGAACAAATACAGTAACGAAAAGTACTTCGCCACGGGACCCCAGATACTACCGTCTCATCTGTAGGACCGGTCTCCACGTTCCACAGTGGGATTCGAACTCGCGACGTAAGGATCAACTTCTTACTTCACAACTTACCACTGCGCATACATATTTGGTAGAATAAATGTTGGGACAATGGTTAAGTGCAGTCATATTTTTGCTTAAATAGAAGCATGTTTCATGCCATGATGTAGTGAAGGCTTCCCCATTGCCACAGCATCTTACCTGTCGTCTGTGAGTAAATCCAGTTACTAACCATTCTTTGAGTATAATGTTCTTTTTTGCCAGTATTTTCATTGGTGAATTGTAATCTTCCTCTTGGTAAAACTGCAGAAGAAAATGTAGTTGCATGTAAAATTCAATAAAAGTGGTTTTAATTAGTTCTTTTTCCAATTTTTAATATTCTTCACAAGATTTTATTGGATAAGAATAATTTTGTCTAAATTCCAGACACAATGATATAACTTAACATGAAACATGGGTCCTTTTCTCTATTTTCCGTGTGGTTGATAAAGCTCTCGTTCTTGGTGTCTCTATATAATTAATAGTGAAATTTTGATTGTTATACAATATATTATAAATTATGATAGATCACATTAAATAGCTCGGCATGGCATTATCTATTTGAAATTTAATTTTTATAAATTTTTTTCGGTCTGGTATTAAATGTGATAGATATATAGATACATGTACATAAGATGGTCAGTCTACCGTTCTTTTGAACAGGATACTGTATACAATATTATTTTCCCCCCTGTTATTTTCACTCTCTCAGATCGATTTTGATTAGCCTAGTCACCACTCTGTTTAGGAAATTAAACTGTTTTCTTTGAATTCGCTTTTTTTTTTTTTTTTTAAATTCGCCCACTTATGTCTAGGGTGAAGAGCGAGAAAATAAATAAAAATGAAAAGGGAAATTTTCCTGTTCATACAATGTATATGTAGTAGTTAATACAGGAGCTAGTACATGAAAAATCCAAGGAAATAGTAGGGACTGGCTTTAGACAGACTGCAATGCAGATACGTATGTTATCAGCCGCAAAAATAACCTTATAATCACAAAAACTTGATATTATGCAAGGCTGTTTAAAAACATCTCCGAATAAAATGTGTTTGTTGTTTTTATATAGAATATAATTATCTTGTATGCTAATATAGAAAGTGAGGGAAAATATTAATGTTTACTAGTAGTTATCTTGACACAGCCTTTGAAGGGACTACATTCCTCCCAGGAACTACAATGACACTGGTGGCCACAGTTCTCTCCGTAAGACGGGGAAGGGCAGGTTGTCGAACAGTTGTCCCCGTAGGATCCAGCGGGACACGCTAGAATCAAGCAGAAAACAGCTGTATATTCTATTTGTTGTTATAATGCTTGGATGAACACGTAAAATACATGTTGAGATTAATCTGCATTCATAGCTTCATTTAAGACCTTAGGCAAACATCAAAGAAGATATAATTATATTTGTTTACATTTACCTTCTAAAATGTGCAAAAAGTGAAGTGTTTAGATTTAGAACTTTCTTACCAATACATTCACCATTGCTCGGATAGAAGTTTGTACAGCACTCCCCTCTAAAACATAAATATTGCAATGCAACTTTTGTATTTAACGATAGTGCGAACTAAACTATCGAACTATTTTATTTTTGAAGGCATCAATTTAAGCTTAACACAAAAGGATTCATTTACGCCTAATAAAATAGCTCCTTTAACAAGTAAGAAAATCAACACCAACATTTCTCAAAAAAATTCAATATTCATTGAAATTCAATTTTGTGACAGTTTTTATTTTTTAATCAATTAAGTATTTTATCAGTGTTAGTACATACCCTGCTTCTACGTACCGATTGTTTACACAGTTTCCCTTACTAACTGTTTCTGCATTTAATGTGATAACCAATAATGCCAAACCCACATTTCTACCACGCCATGAATTTAACAGTCTCTTAGGAAAATACAAAATATTTTCCATTTTCTAATTTCCTTAGTGCCATTCAAATGTTTGATTAAAATACTTATGTTTGAGTTGAATCAATTACATATATGAGTTTTCTAATTTGCGCAGTTTAGAGCTGTATCCTGACGAAGTGGTTGACACGGAAACGTTTGCATAACTTTTACATCAACACTGGACAAAAGATTATTATTTTCCGGAATGTTCCAATTGCACAGATCAAAAATAATTCTATGTTTAAACTGCAGTATTTGTGTAAGTCCAGAACTTTAAGCCGTACCATTCAAAATATTGTAGTACTGTTTTACTGTTTACGTAATGATAAACAGTCCATTTTATCTTTACGATTTTTAAAGTTTGACAATCTAACCATAAACCTAAATAGAACCACTTTCAATAGGTCTATGATCTAACTAACTGAAAATCCAAACAAACAGGCAATATAACGTTAGATTATAATTTTTTAAACCATATTTCACATTTACTGATATAGGTATTTTTGCAATCTATCAGGCATGAGCTTTTCTTTTTTTAACATAGTAAATATATGAAATTCATTTTTTAATGCCTTGTACCTGACTTAATAAATATTGCCTAAGTGGAATGCTTTATATTTTTCTTTAATGGTAATTTTTTTTACATGGGACATGGAGAAAAACGGCCAGAAAATGTAAAAATGAATGTCTACGTATACGTTACTTTAGTAAAGAATTTCGGCAAATGTGTATTCACTTTGTGATGATTTCCGGATTTCTTAACGTTACTTATATTACATTATTTCTTGGAAATATGCAAAATTATTTCAAGGAAAATTAGTTCCCTAGAACATGGAGCAAACATGATTTCCCTTCTATTTTTATCTTACCTAGTTGACCATGTATATTTATTACTTCCTTCCTCAAATGAGAGTGAGTTCTTATGAAATATTGAACATTAATCTATTCTAATGCAATGAAATTTTTATTGAACACTCGCGAACGTGAATGAAGATGGATTTTGAAACGTATTCAGGATGGATGGTAAAACTACGGAACAGTGTTACGGAAAACAGTTGAAAAGAATATTAAATTATGAACTGATTTTTGGATTTATTATCATTTTAATTCAATGTATCAAAACTTATTCGCTACTCAAGAGCATACTCCAAATACGATCAATTTTTAAAACCTTGACAGGCTACTAACACAAAAGATGTTGTTACAGAGATTTCATCGTCCTCGTTTAAGGCCAGCTTTTTAAAAATTATATGACCTATCACTGGGTGTTAGTTTGACTGACCTATTTCATACCAATTCTTAGAAATTGTTCTCACCAGAGACATAAATAAATGTATCTATTTTCACTTTGTCTATTGTTCACCTTGTTTTACAGACTATGGACGAAAGAAACCCAACTAACAACTAAATGTTGTAACTAAAAGAAATAGACTTAATCCTTTCCCCATCCATAATCACGTTTCCTTATGTATGTATAGTAATATTCCGATCTGCATATGGTGTTCATTTTTCGATACTCAAGAGCATGATCCAAATACGAACAGTTTTTGACTGACTTGTTCCATACCAATTCACAGAATACATTTTCCTACTAAATTTTACTACGGAATGTTTCGTCTACTTGATCAATACATAGGACTCACTGTGGGTGTGACTGTTCAACAGGGGATGCTTATCTTTCTTAGGGACCTTATTCCGCCAATGGAATTACCAGGGGTTCGTGTTTTGCTTGTAATTTTTTAAAAATTAAATTGATTACTGTGTTCGTTTTCTTTAACCTTCTTCATGTTCGAGAGAATATTTCATTAAAAAAAAATCTAAAGGTGCTCTTCAATTTGAATAATTATATTAACGAAAATGTTTAAATTAGTCTATGTCAAAATCGTTGTTTTGTCCATGAAAAGTGTAAATGTGCATATTCTTTGAGCATTGTTTTTGTTGTTTTTGACATGTAATGATACATATTTTTGACATGTTAATTAAAGATACATACCGGTATATACATGTATATATTACCGTTTTTTAAAATAGATTTGTTAAATCAGTGATAATGAAAAAAAAAATCGCTCTGGTTGTTTATACCATACATACTGTTCAGGTTTAAATGCTTCTCAAACAAATTTTAAAGCTCTATATTTAAAAGAAAATGTTTACCGTTTTCCAT